>NW_007249774.1:408897-437532 GCF_000164805.1 Carlito syrichta
AAAAAAAAAAAAAAAAAAATGCAAGAGCAGGCCAAGTTCAGTGACTCAGCCTGTAGTCCCAGCAACTTGGGAAGCCGAGGCGAGCGGATTGCCTGAGTGTGTAGGTTCAAGATCAGCCTGGGCAATTTGGCAAGAACTCATCTCTACAATAAATCAAAAATTAGCCAGGCATGGTAGTGTGAGCCTGTAGTTCTGGCTATTTGGAAGGCTGAGGCAGAAGGATCCCTGGAGCCCAGCAGGTCGAGGCTGTGGTAGCAGTGAGTGTGCTACTGCACTCCAACCTGGTCAACATAGTGAGACTCCAACTCAAATTAATTAATTAATTAAAAAATGCCAAAGCAGCCGGACTTGGTGGCTCAGCCTGTAGCACGGCACCTTTGGGAGGCTGAGGTGAGTGGATTGCCTGAGCCTGTGGGTTCGAGACCCGCCTGGGCAGCAAGACCTCATCTCTACAATAAATAAAAAATCAGACGGGCGTGGTAGCGCATGCCTGTAATTCCAGCTACTTGGAAGGCTGAGGCGGAAGGATCGCCGGAGTCCAGCAGGTCGAGGCTGTGGTGGCTGGAGGCAGCCACTGTACTCCAGTCTGGGCGACAGAGTGAGACTCCAACTCGAAAAAATAAAAAATAAATGCCAAAGCAAATGATGTAAATAGTATCTGGAACTCTGCACACCCTTCCACTCACTGTCCTTGGTCCAAAGGGAGACTTGGGCATCAGCAACCTGGTTACCCACCCACCCCCAGCTCCCAGCATTGTAAGCTGTTCTGGGCTCTCAGCGTAGCTTCCAACATTAAGAAAAACAGGTATTTGACTGGGTGCGGTGACTTACACCTAAAATCCCAGTACTTTGGAAGGCTGAGGTGAGAGGATTGCCAGAGCCCATGGGTTAGAGACCAGCCTGGGCAACTTGACGAGATCGCATCTCTACAATAAATCAAAAAATTAGCTGGGCATGGTGGTGTGTGCCTATAGTTCCAGCTACTTGGAAGGCTGAGGAAGGATCACCTGAGCCCAGCAGGTCGAGGCTGTGGTGGCTGTGAGCGTGCCACTGCACTCCAGCCTGGGCAACATAGATTCCAACTCAAGAATAGAAAGAAAAATAGGTATTCCTCACACCACATGGCCCCTGAATGCAAAACATCTCCTTACTCTGGTGCTCAAGAGAAGAAACAGCAGCCTGTGACAGCTGCTGAGACAGAATGTAGTCTCCAGTGGAGAACCTTCCAAAGGGCAATTCTTCCTCCTTTTCCTTCACCCCTTCCCCTCTTCTCCCTTCAAGTTCAGTCCTGAAGCTATTAAGTGGGACACAGCAAGCCAGGTGCCTGCAGTGTGGGAAGGGAGGGCAGGTGGCTCACAGAGAGTGTCAAAACCCAGAGAGAATGAGGAGGGAGCCCAAAGCATGTGCAGCTGCCTGATGTGGCGTGTCAGACCCTAGCAGGTGAGGAATGTGAACAAGGGGGGACTGGCTGCCATAAGGGTTCCTTCCTTTCTCCGTTTCTCATTCCCATTTCTCCATCAGTGTATTGCTCCTCCTCGAGGGGGAATGAATATGAAGCAGAGAGTGTGATGAGATATTCAGCACAGCATGCCATGTGGTTCTACCTCCTGGCTCAAGCCAGTCGGAGGACTGCGAGCAGTGTACCTGGACAAGTCAGTAACCTCTCTTCTCCTCAATTTCTCAACTGTAAAGAGGGAACATCAAGCCCTTAGCACAGTGTCCAGCCCATAGTCAGTGGCAGCTCTTTCTTCAGGCATCACTGTGTGGCTTTGAACAGGCACAGCCAGAGGAGTTGGGGATGTCCCCTCTGTTGCTGCCTCCAGGGTGGGAATTGCTTTAAAACCTTTCAGGAGACTGGGCACAGTGGCTCACGCCTATAATCCTAGCACTTTGGGAGGCCGAGGTGAGAGGATTGCCTGAGTTCAGAGGTTCGAGACCAGTCTGGACAACTTGGTGAGACCTCATCTCTACAATAAATCAAAAAAATTAGCTGGATGTGGTGGCACCAGCCTGTGGTTCCAGTAGTTCCAGCGACTTGGAAGGCTGAGGCAGAAGGATAGCCTAAGCCCAGCAGGTCAAGGCTGTGGCTACAAGTGTACCACTGCACTCCAACCTGGGCAACAGAGTGAGACTCCAACTCAAAACCAAAAAACAACAAGAAAAAACCTTACAGGAGCAATGTGGCTCTATCTATCAAAATGTAAAATACACCAACCTTTCAGCCCAGCTGCCATATTTCTCAGAATCTGCTCTGCATTAGCACCAGAACAAAGGCACAAATGCATGTACAAGGATGGTTCCTGAGAAAAATGCTGGACGTTATTCAAGTGATTGTCAATAGGGGACTGGCCAACAAAGAGGATGAGGCAGATTGATATGAACCAAGACAAGCAATGCCCACATTATAATATGAAGAAAGTCAATTGCAAAATCATATTTGGTGTATGATGTCATTTGTGTGAAAATGTAAAATAACTATAAAAATAGCAGGCCAGGCGTGGTGGCTCATGCCTGTAATTCCGGCATTTTGGGAGAGGCAAAAGAATCACCTGAGCCCAGGAATTTGAGACCAACTAGGCAACATGGCATGTATAATCAAAAAATTAGCTGGACATGATGGCATGCACCTATAGTCCCAGCTACTTGGAAGACTGAGGTAAAAGGATCGCCTGAGTCCAGCAAGTTGAGGCTGTGGTAGCCATGATTACGCCATTGCACTCCAACCTGGGCAACAGAGTGATACTCCAACTCAAAAAAAAAAAGAAAGAAAAGTTTGCATTCCATCCATAAATAAGTATACAAAAATATCCATATCCATACCCATATATTTGTCTGAGTGTGTGTGTGTACAAATCAATGTTTTGCTGGGCACGATGGTTCACACCTGTAAACCCAGCACTTTGGGAGGTCAAGGCAAAAGGATTGCCTGAGCCCAGGGGTTCGAGACAGCCAAAGCAACTTGTTAAGACCTCATCTCTACAATAAACCAAAAAAATTAGCCGGGAGTGGTAGCACACGCCTGTAGTTCCAGCTACCCGGAAGGCTGAGGCAGAAGGATCACCTGAGCCCAGCAGGTCAAATCTATGGTCACTATGAGTGTGCCACTGCACTCCAGCCTGGGAGATAGAGTGAGACTTCAACTCAAAAAAAAAAAAAAAAGAGAGAGAGAGAAAGGCATATAAAAGTTTACTGTACTATTCTAACAAATTTGTTTACATTGGAAATATTTTCAAAATAAAGTTAAAAATATAACATAAATAAAAATAAAGATCAAATGAAAGATAGTCAAGCTTCTGGGAAGCCCACTACAGATGAGGGTGCAGAGGCCTGGAAGGACCTTTAGCATGTGGGCGAGGCCTATGGCCTCCAGGAAGGGTTGAGGTTTAAATCTAGGTTAAATGAATGGCTTTATTTTTTCTATGACTCTTTTTCCCAAATATCCAATGTCCTTGGCAATACTGTTGAATCTAGGAAGAATCACAAATGCAGTTTATGGTCTGACCAAGGAACTGAAGAAAGCCTTCTGTCGATTCTGATGACTGGCGTGACTGGTTTTTATGGTGCTGCCAAGTCACAGTTTGGGAGACAAGGCCAGAGAGTCTGTCCTTTCAAGATCCAGTCACCACAAAGGTTCGCCTGAGTCCATGGGAAGGTTCCAGATCGGGCTTTCTGACAGCCAGTGTCCTCACCTTCGATGATCTGCTCCAATGGCATCAGTGACTCTGTCAAAGCCCTGCTCTCTGAGAAAAGAGCAAACAAAGCAATTTCAGCAAACAGTGCAGAATGGGCCCTGCTCTTCCAGGAAGCCTACACCCACCATAAGTGTACCATCCCTTCCCAGGTACATCCAATGCCCTCTTCATCCCGGGACCTAGAGATATTTCGACCCAGGCTTTCAGAGCAGGAAGGGAAGTAGTGTTAAGACCTGACAGCTTCCTGGCATCGAGTCAGTGTGACCTAGTTAGTGGGAATGTTACCAGGATTCCTGAGGCTCCTCTTCCTCAAATAAATGGACAACTCTGCCTTGTAAACACCACTGCCTTGGAGGTTAATACTGACTCCCCTTGGCACTTTTTGTTCTTTGTCAAAAGAGTAATGAAGTAATCCCCCCACCCTCAGGTTTAGAATGTATCCTGCACTCATTTTTGAATGAATAATAAATAGATGAATAGCACCCCCCTTGAGTCATTCCAAGTTAACTTCTCCTAACTTCTGTTTCAAGACACACACGGCCCCACTCACTTCAAAAGGGCTTCTAGCTCCCGCTTGATTGTGCCCACCACGGGTGGCCCCTGGTAGGTGAGGGCTGTGTACAGCTGCACCAGAGAGGCCCCAGCCTGGATCTTCTCCAGCGCATCCTGCCCGCTGCAGACACCGCCAACTCCGATTATGGGGATTCTGCCTGCAGAGAAGCACGTGGCAACACCAGGAAGAAGACAAGACCCAGGACCTCAGTCTGGCTTCAGGCCTACAGCCCCTTCCCTTCCCCCACTTCACCCAACATGGCAGATTAGGGAACAGTGATTCTGATCACGGCCCAGGAGCTCAAACCACACACAGATCTGAAGACATAACAGCAGAATCCTTGCCTTGGGTGAGTGCATACATCTCCCGAATGGTTTGAGTTGATAAGTCCCGGAGTGGCTTCCCACTCAGCCCTCCTGTTTCTGAGCACAGGTCACCCTGGAGGCCAACAGGGCGACTCACTGTGGTGTTCGTGACAATCAATCCATCAATGCCCAACTGCAGTACAAGACAGAAAAAAAGCCCCGAGTCATGGCACTGAAGGACTCGGAGAAGCTCCTATGGAGATCTGAGGCAACAGCTGGGCCAGGTGCCCCCACAATAGCCCCCAGAAGAGCAAGAGCTATACCAGTCCTCAGTAACTTTGTTGCTTGAGCATCAGAATGAGCCACAACTTGACAACAGTAGCCATCACATATGGACCACCTATAAGGCTCCACTAGGACAAGGTTTAATCCTTATAACAACCCATTTTATAGTGTCTCCCCCTCTGAGGCCTCAGGTAAGTGGTGGACCCAGGATTTGAAGCCATAACTACCAGACTCAGTCCGTGTTTCCACAACCCTCTATGCCATAGAGACTTGATGTTCAGTCAAACTGAGTATACTCCAGTCCCAACAGAAACGGGCCATAGATACCAGTATAAACCTTAACCTTGCTGGATGAAGATGAGGAAAAGAGGAAGGAAGAAGCTTGAGAAAAAGACTCATTCAAACATTTAGACTTTTTATAAGATGAATTACACTGTGACAGCCACTGAAACAGTCTTCAAAGAGAAAATCACAAAGAGAAAATCACAAGGCTGCCATCTAGAGCTATCCCTACTGGCCAAATGGTCTCTGCAGAGCCCAGGGCCCCAACTCAAACCTCTTTCACCACATTGGCGATGTCCTCCTTGTCCTGCGCCGTGAGATCAGGGGCGATCTTCACAAGTACCGCTGGCTTACGGGCTTCCTGCAAGGCATCCCTCTCCTGCAGCACCTGGGGCAACACATGACCAGAGACTGAGACCCCTGGATCATGGTCTGACAGTACAACTGTGACCTACAGCACAGGTCAGTGTGTTTTTTCTTTTCTTTTTTGAGTCGGAGTCTCATTCTGTTGCCCAGGCTGGAGTGCAGTGACACGCTCATGGGCACCGTAGCCTTGACCTGCCGGGCTCAGGCAATCTTTCCACTTCAGCCTTCCAAGTAACCAGAACTACAGATGCATGCCAGTACACCTGGCTAGTTTTTTTATTTACTGTAGAGACGAGGTCACACCAAGTTGCCCAGGCTGGTCTTGAACCCCTGGGCTCAGGCAACCCTCTCACCTCGGCCTCCCAAAGTGCTGAGATTATAGGCTTGAACCACTGCGCCCGGCTTTTCTTTTCTTTTTGAGTTGGGGTCTCACTCTGTCACCCAGGCTGGATACAGTGGCACAATCATGGCTCACCACAGCCTTGACCTCCTGGGCTCAGGTGATTCTTATGCCTCAGCCTCCCAAGTAGCTGGGACTATAGGCAAACAGCACCACACTCAGCTAATTTTTTAATTTTTATTTTTGTAGAGACAGGGTCTTGCTATGTTGCCTAGGCTGGTCTTGAACTCCTGGCCTCAATCTTCCCACCTCAGCTTCCCAAAGTGCTAGAATTATAGGCACCCAGCAAGGTCGATGAGTTTTCACACAAGCTATCAAACTAAAGCATGAGCAATTCTCCTTTTCAGGAATCCCAGGCTTCAGTTATTCAGGGGACCCATCGAGATGGATCTGACTTGGTTCTTTTGAACCAGGGGATCCCCATTGACATGACAAATATCTTAAGGTTTTTTAGATCTGTTCCTAAAAGGGAACTAGTAAATAGTGCCATCAGTACTGGGTGATGAAAAGGCATTCGATTCACTCATTGTGCTAGGTGCAAGGGACAGAGCGAAAATGAGAAAGACATAGTTCCTGCTTTAGTGGCAGTCACAGGTAACTGAACAATTAATGACTATCGCCTATAACCAGTGTTGTCACAGGGGATCAGAGGGTGCTTCAGGAGGGTACAGCAAGGGTCCTAACTGTCCAGGTGCTGAGAACAGCTTCTGGGAGTGATGTCAAAGCTTCACCCTGGAGAATAAACAAGAGCAGGTGGGGCAGGCTGGCAGAAGGGGCCATGGTGGTGTAATTGCTCACCCTGGTCAGCAGGCAGCGCAGCTCAACTTTTTCCTGAAGGCTCCGCAGCCCAGCAGTGTTGGGGCTGGACACATTCACCACCAGGTAGTCAGCCAGGGGCCCCAGCACACGAACTCCCTCTACGTAGTCCGCAGCAGCATCCTCTGAAGTCTTATTCTTCCCCAGGTTTATCCCCAGCGGCAGTCCATCTGTAAATATCGCCAGCCAAGATTCTGTCCCCACACACCATTTCCTGCGCAACACTGAGGACTAAACAACCCAGGAGCAGCCTCGTAGGTCTTCACCTCCAAACTTGAACTTTCCCACACCAGCTGACAAACAGGGGAAACTATGGCATGGTTCCCCTGCCTGCTGACGAAAAACAGCTCGCCATCTTTGTACAGAAAAGTCTGGGCAACTATGAGGATGTTACACTGCATTTTGCCCTTTTATTTTTCAAAAATTAATGGAAAACGGATAAATGAGGAGTACAAATACCAGTGATACAAAAAATGGGTCTCAGAAGTTGTTGTTGTTATTGTTGTTTTTGAGTCAGAGTCTCACTGTCAACCAGGGTGGAGTGCAGTGGCACGGTCAAGGCTACTGCAGCCTCAATCTGCTAAACTCAATCCTTCCACCTCAGTCTTCCAAGTAGCTGGAACCACAGGCACGTGCCACCATGCTGGCTAATTTTTTTTTTGAGTTGGAATCTCACTCTGTCACCCAAACTGGAGTGCAGTGGCCGCTTGTGGCCACTGCAGCCTCGACCTGCTGGGCTCCGGTGATCCTTCTGCCTCAGCCTTCCAAGTAGCTGGAACTACAGGCATGCGCTACCACGCCCGGCTGATTTTTTGATTTATTGTAGAGATGAGGTCTCACTGCCCAGGCGGATCTCGAACCCACGGGCTCAGGCAATCCACTCACCTCAGCCTCCCAAAGGCGTGGGATTACAGGCTGAGCCACGGAGCCCAGCTTAATTTTTTTATTTATTGTAGAGATGAGCTCTTGCCATGTTGCCCAGGCTGGTCTCAAACCCCTGGGCTCAGGTAATCCTCTTGCCTTGGCCTCCCAAAGTGCTGGGATTACAGGCATGAGACACCGTGCCCCACAGGCCTCAGAAGTTTAATAAAACTGAGAATAAACAAATCAATAGGCATGTCAGAAGGGATAACTTTAATTTCAAGGGATGCTTGTTGGTCTTGCGTCAAGTAACTGGAAGTACAGTTGCGAAGAAAAAAACTGAACTAAAGAACATGTATAAGCTGGGCATGGTGGCTCATGCCTGTAATCCTGGCACTTTGGGAAGTAGAGGCAGGAGAACTGCCTGACGACAGGAGTTCAAGACCAACTTGGGCTACATAGAGAGATCTTGTCTTCATAAAAAATTTTTTAAATGACCCAGGTATAGTGGCACACACCTGTAGTCCCAGCTACTTGAAAGGCTAAGGCAAGAGACTTCAGTTAGTTATGATCACACCACTGCCTCCAACCTAGGCAACAGAGAAAGACTCTAATTAAAAATAAAAACAAAAAAAAACCATGGGAAAATATTTTCCATTATCATGCCTAAAATGTAGAGATGTAATTATGTTTTTTGAGGGTTTTTTTTTTAAACAGGATCTTGCTCTATCATCAGGCTGGAGTGCAGTGGCACAATCATACCTCACTGCAACCTCAAACTTTTGGGCTCAGGCAATCCTCCTGTGTCAGCCTCCTGAGTAGCTGGGACTAGATGTACACACTACCCAGTTAATTTTTTATTTTTTGTACAGATGGTGTCTCGCTATATTAGCCAGGCTGGTCTTAAACTCCTGGCATCAAGCAACCCTCCTAGCTCAGCCTCCCAAAGTGCTGGAATTACAGGAGTAAACCACTGCACCCGGCTTATAATTGTTTTATAATTTATAATGTTAGTTCTCTGAGAAAAGGGACTCCCCTGTATAACTGGGGTAACCTTACATCTTAGTGCCCCCAAGACAGCCTGATTACCCCTGTGGTCTGGGCATAATTATTAATGTCTGCCCTCTCTCACTCTCAAAAGTATCTCAATTTGCACATAAGTAACACAGTCGTCTTACTTAAAAATCCGTGGAACTATCAGTTGACTTACATTTTAGAACTCCAGAAAAAATTCTTTCTCAGATACATGCTATGTGTGAAAGAAAGAGGTTGCCTGTACTTGATTTCACCTAAGATACGATCCTAATTGCAAAGGCCAGTGGTACGTTAATGGTACAGGCTGCATTCTCCATCATATGAGGGCTGGGAAAAGCCCTAGCATACCAAGTTAGCGCAGAAAATGTGTGTCAGATCAGGGAGGATTGAACAACAACATCTAGGATGCTAATTACACCCCAAATCACACTTTCTTATCATCAGCCTGAAAGTAAAAGAGATTTGTGTAGCTACCTTTTTGGTGGAGGCTCAGGGGAGGGGACCAGAACCCAATTAGAAAAAAGCTAGAACCTCAGGGCTCAGGCAATCCTCTCGCCTCTACCTCCCAAAGTGCTGGAATTACAGGCATGTGCCACTGTGCAGGGCAGTGGTGAGGGCTCTGAGACAAAGTTTTTCTATTTTTTAAAAGTAAGACATTATGGTATTTAAATATTTGTGGGGGGAGGAAATCAATGTTCTCTAATCAGTCAAAGGAGTACTTTTGTTTAATAAGCATACCAAAGTACTCTATGCCTGAGGGCTTTCCCACATTCATTCCTTCTATAGTCAGGATTGCATAAAGCTGTCTGCCCACATGGGGCTCCTAGTCCAGTCAGGAAAGCTTGTTTCACTTCGTATTTGTAACAGAGAGATACTCTGATTATCTCTATTTTAAAGTTTGGTGATTCTCAGCTGGGTGATCTTGTACTCTTAGGAACATGTGGCAATGTCTGTAGACATTACAGAGGGTGCTACTGGTGTCTCATGGGAAGAAGTCCAGGACGCTGTTAAACACCCCCGAATGCACAAGACAGTCCCCAAGAAAGAATTCTCCAGGCCACTACATCAGTAGTGCCAAGACTGAGAAATACTGCTATAGAAGAAACAGCTGCCGAAAAAGCAAGTTACATGCTAGAGGCGAAACAACTAGCTTGTGGGATAGCAGAGATTTGAACCCAGGCCTGTCTGACTGCACCAACTCATTGTGCTCTGGTAAGTGGGACCCACAACAACATCTGCAACTTTAATACCCTGCATGAAAAGTTTAAATAGTTGTCTAGCTGTATGGCCCCTGTTAACCACTGTGAAAGCAGCTGAGTATCCGAGGATCCAGGCCTGGCTGTTGTTCCTGTGAATACCAGAATCCGAGGGTTTTGAGTTGAGTGTTTGTGGATGCTGCCATATAATCCCATGCTATTCCTGTTTTGCTAGACTTTTTCTAACTTCTCATGCTGTCTTTGTTGACTTCTGCTGGCCATTGTCCCTGGCAATGGCCTTTAAGACTGGTTTCAGCTCTTTGGGAGACCTAGAGGACCAGAAGAGGGTTGACTTCATTCTGGAGCCGAGACAGGGAATGATTTATCCATGATACATGCCATTTCCCCTCCTTTTTCAACTTGACTCCCTCACTCCCTAATTTTTTTTTCCTGCATATGAGCCAAAAGATGAGACCAAGAGTACAAATTTAAAACTAATCTAATCATAAAAACCAAAGGTCACCACCACCTTCCCTCAGAGTAAACAGCACTTTATTACTTCTGTCTGTGTCTGCTGTTGAACCTCAAATTAGTTCAGAGGAAAGAGAGGATCCTTCCGTTTCTTTCTCTGTGGCTTAAACAAATAGTAGCATTCTCAAAAGAGAACTTGCGCCCAAGTGAATCACGTTATTTTCAATAAATTCCAACAGCACTGCTATAGCAACTGTCTTAAGCATGATTAATGTAGGAAACATTAGGAAAGCATGTTATTATTATTCTAAATTAGGTTTTGCTTGAATTAATTTTTATGCATGGTTACTAAGATGTAAAAGAGTTTCTGAATTGCTAATTGTAACATTCCTTCTTTGGAGATGAGATGCGATTGGGAACACAAGGGCGCCCTGCTGAAGGATTTTTAGTTTGAACATTTGCCTGAGGGCCAACATATTATTTAGTCAGTAGCCTGCTAAGGAACTGGAGCTCGACACCCGTGGAGTCTTTAGTTAAAGATTTTCTTTTAGCATCACCCACCTGAATCTGCTTTGAGGAAAAGACACAATAGATATTAATATCATATTTTCATGGTGTGCAGAGGGTAGGAGAGGAAGAAGGCAATCCCCTACAGAGCCAACGGTACTCTTTTCTTTATGTCTTCAATTCTTTTTGTAAGTGAAGATGGAAATAAGAAAAGTTACATTTCAGAAACATTGATTGAATGTATACCAAGTGCCAGGCATATACTGAGTGCTGTCCATGTGCTCATTTCACAGGGTTGACTGTGTGTCTACCATGTGCCAGATAGGGCAGGTGTGGTTGATAGATGAAGGGATGAGACAGATTCCTACCCTCAAGGAACTTAGGAGGATGGACAATAAGTCCCCAATATGAAGTGGGCAAGGGAGAAGGTGATTGGAGGTGAGTGACAGAGAGGATGGCAATAGGGTCAGAGAGTGTTGGCCCCACAGAACCCTTTGCAGGGGTAGGATCTTGGCTTTTCTTCTGAGAAAGCTGAGATGCAGAGAGCCCAGAGGTTTCCAGCAAAGGTGGGATGGATCTGAGTTTTGTCCAAACAGGGTCCCTCCACTGTGGGATAGGTCGTAAACCCTGGGAACCAGAGTGAAAGCTGGGAGACCTGTCCAAGGATGTGCAGCTGCTCATGGTAAGAGAATTGTGGAGATTTATGGACTGTGGCTACAGGAAGAGGTAGAAAGAATCAGCTGGATTCTGGGTGGATTTTAAAAAGCTGGCAGACATTGTGGGTAGACTGCAAAGAGAGGAGGCAGAGAGACACCAATGTTCTCAGTCTCTGCACTTGGAAGAAGGAATTTCTATTACCCAAAGTGGCAGAGAGTGCAAGAGGGAAAAGACAGTAACTGGATTTGGGGCATAGGAAGTTATACATGCTGATTTGTCTTCAAAGGAAGAGATGAATTAGATCTTAGATATCAGACCATGGAGTCAAGGAGCAGGCCCAACACAGAAATGAAAATTTAGGAGTTATCACAGTACAGAAGGTATTTAAAGCCATGACAGGAGGCTCATTGCAGAGTCAGTGTAGATAAAAAGAGCTAAATCCTGAACCTTGCGGTATCCCCATGTTAAGCGGTTTTGAACAATAGAGGCTGAAAAAGGAGAACTCGTGAGGTAGGAGGAAAACCAAGGGATTGACATCCTAGAGGACAAACAAAGTGAGACTGCACAGGAGATGCTCCCACTGACTGGCAGCTGCCCTGGAGCATGAGACATAATTCTCCAAGGCAGCTTCTCCAAGAAACTGGATGTCATCCAGGCCCTTCACTGGCATGGTCTCCATGCAAGGCCCCAGGAGGGGCCCTAAGGATATAGTCACACATTTTTATAATATTTGATAAAGAAAGATATTTTAACCACAATTAGTTAAGATGTAGTTTCTTCCCATTTGACTTTGTTTATGGTGTTTGAGCAGGAACATGGGGTATTTTGGGATCCAGCTACAGGGAAGTTGACTTGGGAACACATTTAACTGGAGATTAGTGAACTATAACGACATGTTAAAGCCATTTCTATGTTCAGTTGAGTTATTGCCAGGATTCCAGGGTGAGTCTGACTTTAGGGATACTCCATGGCCCATTTACCAGGTATCTTGTCCAAAGGGCAGGACCAGGTCGTCTCTTGATACAGACATGTCCTCTGGTGCCCAGTACCAGGAGTATGTGGATAGTGAAGGAAGAAGATGTGCAATGTATGAAGCCAGAAGCCGGTCTATAAACATTTCTTCTAAATCTTAGAGTTTGTATATGACATGAGTTTGATGGAGACTTTCCTAAATTTGACAATACAATTGTTTGTGCTGTTACCAATAATACATTGTGAATTGAAAATAATGTTTTCCAAACTCTTAATAGTTAAAAAGCAAATTTTGATCAGCCATGATGGAGGGAAGATTGAATTACCTTTCTACTCTCTCCGAAGAAAATTATAATAAACTCTCCATGTCATAGAAAGAGGTAATCCAAAGTTACATAATAATAAGATGCAAGGATAAAAGCATTGCAGAGGTATATGGTGATAAATAACAATGACGAAGGATATTTTTCTAGATTTTATGATTATGGCATTTGCCAGGATTTTAAAATTAAAATGTTGTTATGATTTATTTTCTTATTCTAAATATCTATTTGCTTTTACATCTAATTTTGCTTTGCTGATTTTTAAAAGCACCCCTTTACAAAGTGCAAATGTTTCAGTTCCCCTAAAACCTGGTCTTGCTCCTGGTGATGGGAATATTTAGAGAGGAATGGGAGAAGCCTGTGGACAGCACTGTCTAGGGTTGTCACCTAAAGGAGAACAAAAGATGGAAAGGTCCCTAGGTGGGATGGTAGACACATTTATAATTTCAAAAATAATGAAAATAATTTTATAGAGGAGAAAGGTCTGATACTGACGAACTTGGGTGGGTTTAAGAGGATGAAATTGGTGCTTTGATGGAAAGATTGGAAAAATGAACAGGCATTTAGATGGGAGTGCCTAGACCAGGCCAGATGGCGATTCAGCTCAGTGGGGAGATGAGGTGGACAATATGAGGATGTTCTTATTCTAAGTTCTTTCAGCAACCTGTGAATCAGTTACCACATATTATAGATAAGGAAATAGGAGCTCAGGAAGATGAGCATACCTGCTGAGGTACTCAAATAGGAAGTGATAGATTGTCTCTTGACTCTTGCAGTACAGGGCCAGAACAGTACCTGGCAAATAGAAGTTTCTCAAAAAAAAATTTTTTTTTGAGTTGGAGTCTCACTCCATTGCCCAGGCTGGAGAGCAGTGGCACACCTCGGCCACCCCAACGTCAACCAGCTGGGCTCAGGTGATCCTTCTGCCTCAGCCTTCCAAGTAGCCAGAACTACAGGCACACATGCTACCACACTTGGCTAATTTTTTTGATTTAATGTAGAGATGAAGTCTCGCCAAGTTGCCCAGGCTGTTCTCGAACCCGTGAGCTCAGGCAATTCCCTCACCTCGGCCTCTCAAAGTGCTAGGATTACAGGCTTGAGACACCATGGCTGACCAAAATATTTTATAAAACCAATTAATATTAAAGAATAAAAACACATTTTTCCTATGGAGATGTCTTAATAGTCCCGACATGGTCCTCCAAGAATTTCTAGCCTTTGACCTTACTCTCCCCCTCCCCCTCAGACTGGGTGATGTTCACATATCCTTAAGGTCTTGACTTAGATGTCAGTTCTTCAAGGAAGACTTCCTTGACCTATGAACTAGGTTAAGCTTTCACTTAAATATCTTCCTTTCCCATTATGCATTCTTTTGATGGCAATCTCTCACTACCTCAATCAGATAATTGTTGTGTAATTATTTTTGAACATCTGTCTCTCTTCTTAGAACTATAATCCCAGAGAGTCTTTGTGATATTATTAAATCCCTTGTACCAGACCCCTAGAAAATACTTTTTATTTATTTATTTTACTGTTGGAACAATGAGTTGTTTGAATAGAGTTAAAAAAATGAGAATTAGATTATTTTTCTTTTTTTGAGCAACGTAAGTAAAAGGCTTTAAGAGGTCAAAGAGTTGAAACCAGAGAGCTAACCTGACTCTCCATGGATTTCAATTCACAGGCCTGTCTCTGACTCTCATTAGCACATTCAAAGGGAAGCTTATTAGCAGGTCTCTCTGAATTAACTCAAAAGAGCTCACTTTTCTGCCTAAAAGTCATCCAATACTGAGATGATGATCTCATGCTCAGATATCAGGATCTATTTTCTCAAAACTCATTGTATATCTTTGACCATATGCTTTATTTAACAGAACAATTTGGTAAATGTGGGTTTAAAATCCTAGAAAGACTAAAATGAGATACTTATTTTTCATAAACTGGCAACTATTTAATTATAATTATTTTTTATAGAGATAGAGGTCTCGCTATGTGCCCAGACTGCTCTCAAACTCTAGGCTTCAAGTGATTCTTCTGCCTCAATCTCCCAAAGTCCTGGGATTATAGGAATGAGCTTCCACGCCTGACTCAGCAACCTATTTTTAATATTTTCTGTGCAATGATGATTTAAATTTCGTGTGTGTTATGTTTGTGTTTTTATAGTGTTCCAAGAAAATATTAAAATGCACTAATAAGTTGGCCTCCCAAGCACAGTCATTTCCAGGGCTTTCCTTGGAGTGAGCAAGTCTACCCCTGTGGGACAGGGAGAATTCTCAAGGCAGAGAAGCTTAAAGTGTCTAGTTCAAAATTTGCTGATGTCTGCTCCACTCTTTAATCCCACCTTACCAGTTTTAGCTTTGATTTCCAGTCTGGGGGAAGGAAGGCAGGAGATTTTGTTCATTGTTGGCTTATTTGTCCCGGCTGGTTAATTGCTTTTTATTATCTGCTGAATGGTATAATTAGGTGTGCAATCCACCATATTTTGCTTTCATTAAACTTTACTTAGAAATGTTCTATGTGAATGAGTTTTATGAGAGAGAGAGAGAGGAGAGAGAAAGAGAGAGAGAGAGAGAGAGAGAGAGAGAGAGAGAGAGAGAGAGACTTGTGTGTGTGGGGGGGCGGTCACATCCAACAGTGACTGATCTATTGCTAATAATGGAGCATTTGTCAATTTTGGGTTTGGAGTATAAATTTTTCTAGTTCCCAACCCAATGGCCTTCTTTATCCTTCCAGATTTATTATGTTTTCCTGTAACATTAACTTTTACATGTCCTCAGGGTAATTTTGTCACTTTGGAAAGATATTTTAAATTGAGTGATATTTTGGCAGTATATACACTGTGTCTTACATATTAATTATGTATCCTTTCTTTAATACATATTTTACTGAGAACTAGGTGGAATCTCTTGTGACCAAGAGTTCATCCCTGAAGACAAATTTAATGATGGATATTTTCTATGCTTTTCTAACTGACGTGATCTGGGGGTTAGCATTCCTCAGAAAACATAGGCAGAACCAGTTAATGGTTCTTTAACTCTCTTTTCAATAAAAATACAGTTATCACCAACCAATTGAATTTGTTGAATTTTCTTTATCACTCTTAACCCTGGAAGCAGGTAACTAACATATTAATGGTGTAGATCTTGAGGTGTTAAAATAACTCTGTGTTACAGTTTAAAAGACATGAGTTAGGAAGGGAAGAGTATCACAGAGTCAACACATTACAGCTACTCTCTCCCAGTGATTAAATGTACAACTCTAGAAAAAGTATCAATAACTGCTAAATCTAAACATAACCAATAGCAGACTGGTTGAGGAGGGAAAGCAAAACATGAAAAAGAAACGTATTTTTCACTTTTCACATTTCATATTCAAGCATTTATTCCTGGATGGCCCCAGTTGCTAAACTACACAACAAATGTGGACACCAAAGACTTTAAGAGAAACCTCATCTTGCTAGTCAGAGAACCAAGAAAATGGACCTTAGCAAACCAGAAAGTATAAGAAGAATACTCTCCTCCTCCTCCTTTTCTTCCTCTATTTCTCCAGCACCACTTCAAGGATGGCCATAGTCATGGAATTGTGTATTGAAAACATGGAAAGTTAAAACACTGAACACTTCCCCCCGTCATCACTATTATTTTTAATAGAAAATTGGGAAAAAGGTTATCTGGAGACTGGACAGTAGAGGGTAATCCTGTAGTGAAAAGGACTGGAGAAGATCTGTATATTCTAATATAAACCAACACATGTCTTTCTGACTTACCCTCAAGCAGCATTTACACAGCAAACATCTAAAGCAACATGGCAGAACTTATCTATTTTCTGTGCTATAAGCTATTGTCATCAATAATATGCTAGACTAACCCCTTGTTGTACATACAAGTAGGGTGATTGCACACACACACACACACACACACACACACACACACACACAAAACACAGCATGATCAAATTTTGTTTAATCTGGGAATGCAGGGCTAGTTCAGTCTTTAAGAATCAATAATCAATAGCCTTCAGAAGCTTTCCTCTTCAATATAAAAGCTGAGAGTTAATCATAAGATTACACAGTGCTCTCCAACTTCTTCCATCACTAAGGCTTCAATATAAGGTAATTACAACTGGAAGATCTTCAAGATGTGGACTATCTCTATGCACAAAGGGAAGACCAAGTCCCCAGCAGAGAAAAAACAAGGAAATTTGAGGAATATGAAACTTCTGGCATCCACAGATATAGAAACTATGAAAAACTCAAATACATTATAAAAAGGAAATGCAGGGAATCAGAAGGGCAATGATAGAAATAGTGAATGCCTTTGGGGGATCATCTGTAGCCAGGGCATGACCAAGACAAGCACCAATGAGTTGAAAGATAAATCAATGGAAACTGTCCAACTAAAATACAAAGAGAAAAAGAATAAAAAACAAGAATGGTACTTCCAAGAATTATGAGATAATCTCAAAAGATGTAACATACATGCAATTAAAATACCAAATGGAAAAGAAATGATGTAAAGAAAAACTTTGAGGTAATAATGGCTAAGAACTTTACAAAATTGGTAAGAGATACCAAACCAAAAATCCAGGAATCTTAGAGAATCCTAAGAACAATAAATGTCAACAAGACCCAGTAATGTATTTGATAGTCAAGCTGTGGAAAAGCAAAGATATAGGACAATTGTTAAAATAAGTAATATGCATAAGGAAATCATATGAGTCAAAACTGATTTATATAAGGAAAGGAAGAGCATGACAGAAGAATGAAATTAAGAAAAACTAAAATATTTATTTTTTCTTTTTAATTGATCTAAAAGATATATATTTGTTTAATTTAAATTAATAATAGCAATAATCTCCTGGGTAAGTACAGCATATTGATAATAACATAAATGCTGAAAATTTCATAAGGGAAGAAAAGAATAAATTAGGAATATACTCTTATGCTACCTATACTACATAGGAAGCATTACAATGTTATCTGAAGGACTTAAAAATACTTAAATATAAGTATTGCAAACTCTAGGATAACTGCTAAAATAATTTTTAAAAGAAGTAAAACTGATATGTTAGCAGAAGAGGTTAAAATAGAATCATATAAAGTTCTCAGTCCAAACCAGAGAAGGCAGAAAAATGGGAAAAAACTAATTAAATAACAAAATAACAAATGCAATGAACCAGTTGTAAACTTGGTAGACATTAATCCAACTTTATCAGTAATCACTATAAACATGAATTATATAAACATACCAATGAAAAGGTAAATATTATCTCAGGAGAGACATAGACATAGACATAGACATAGACATAGACATAGACATAGACATAGACAGAGACAGAGACAGAGACAGAGACAGAGACAGAGACAGAGACCAGAACCCAACTATATGCTGTGTGCAAGAAACTGAATTTGGATAAGACATCTCAGGTATGTTAAAAGTAGGGGATGGAGGAAGATATACCATGCTAGTACCAATCTAAAGAAAGCTGGAGTAGTTAGATTATTTTCACAACAAATGGACCTCAGAACAAAGAAGATAAACCAGGCTAAAGCAGAGCATTACATAAATATAAAGAAATTAAATTTCCAAGGAGAAATAATGACCCCAAACCTAAATGCACTCAACAACAGAGCATCAAAATATGTGAGACAAAGACTTATGGAACTGAAAAGTAAATAAATAAATCTAGGATTATGGTTGGAGACTTCAATGTCTTTCTTTCAGTAATGATAGATTAAAAAGGCTGAAATCAGTAAGGCTGCAGTTGATTGAAAAACAATGCCTATCAAGTTGATCCAATTGACATTAAGTGAGTAGTCTCTCTATACAAAACATCTGAATCTATGTTATTTTCAAATACACATGTAACATTCACCAAGGCATATCACATTCAAGACCACAAAACAATCCTTAATACATTTAAATAAATTTAAATCACACAAAGTATTTTCTCAGGTTATTATAGAAAGGAATTTGAAATCAAAAACAGAAAGGGAACTGAAAAAAACCCCAATATTTGGAAATTAATCAACACACATTCAAATAACACATGGGCAAAAGAAAGTCTCAGGAGAAATATAAAAAATAATTTGAACTAAATTAAAATGAAAACACAGTTAATAAAAATACTGATAAGCAGTATTTAGAGCTGAAATTTTAGCATTAACTAAATACATCAAATAAGAAGTGAGATCTGAAATCAACAATCCAAGACTTACCAAAGGCAAATAGAGAAAGAAAAGCAACTTGAGCCTCAGGTAAGTATAAGAAAAGAAGCAAAAATTAGAGCATAAATAAATAAAATTCAAACAAGTAAACAATGGAGAAAATCAACAAACCCAACAGCTGATTCTTTTAAAAGATCTAAAGATTGATAAAATTTGTCCCAGCTAACCAAGACAAAAAAAGAAAGCATACAAATTACAAATCTCCAAATGAAAGAGAGGTGATCACTACTGATACCATCAGTACTACTTTTTGAGTTAAAAAAAAAACAACTATGTACCACTGTATGCCCACAAATTTGATAACTTAAGAGAAAGTGATTAATTCCTTGAAAGACACACTAACCAAATTTGACAAAAAGAAAAAGGAATAATTTTGCTGAGCACAGTGACTCACGCCTGTAATCCCAGCACTTTGGAAGACAGAGAGGATTGCCTGAGCTCAGAGGTTCGAGACCAACCTAAGCAACATGGCGAGACCTAGCCTCTACAATAAATCCAAAAGATTAGCCAAGCTTTGTGGTGCATGCCTGTGGTTCTAGCTACTTGGATGGCTGGGGTAGAAGGATCACCTAAGCCCAGCAGGTTGAGGTTGCAGTGGCTGTGAGTGTGGCACTGCACTCCAGCCTGGGTGACAGTGAGATTACAATTCAAAGAAAGAAAGAAAGAAAGAAAAATAGATAATTTAAATTAGCATATATATCTAAAAATAAACTGACTCAATAGCTAATACTTTTTCAAAAATGAAAGCTCTAAGTCCACGTCTTTCAATGGGAAAGGAAAAAAACAAAACAAAACAAGTGTAATTCTCTTGGAAAAATGCAAAAAATAGAAATAAAAAAAAAGAAAGAAAGAAAAAAGAAAAAAAAGATGCCAATTCTCTAGTTTCTTTTAGAAAATAGAATTGGA
This sequence comes from Carlito syrichta, assembly GCF_000164805.1. Classification (NCBI taxonomy): domain Eukaryota; kingdom Metazoa; phylum Chordata; class Mammalia; order Primates; family Tarsiidae; genus Carlito; species Carlito syrichta. Next base: position 428,748 of record NW_007249774.1, read on the forward strand.
AGAAATGCTTCTTCAGTTGTTTTATGAGGCCAGTATTACATTAATACCAAAACTAAAAAACTTTACAAGAAAGGAAAAAAAAAACAAAACTATAGACCAATAATCAATAACTCTCATGAATGTAGATTAAAAATTTTTCAAGAAACCATTAACATATTAAATCCAACAGTGTATAAAAAAAGATTATATGTTTGAGTTCCTTGTAGATCCAAAAAAAAAAAAAATTGGGCTTATAATCTCAATTTTGTAGAATGAAAAATGTATGTGTGATTGTGTGCATATATGTATTTTATATGCAAACATATAAATGTGCAATTATGTATATATATAAATACATATATTTATATATATTCACCATCCTCCCCCCACAAAACTGAAAAATTCAAAATTATGATATTTGAAATATAAGTTGCTTCATTTTTATACTTCTTAAAGTGAACATATGTTAATTTTATAATTTGAGGAGAGAAAAACAATATTATTGAATAAAAATTGGGTTATAAGGACATCAAAAAAAAAAAAAAGATTGGACATCACACCAAGTGGAATTTATTCCTGGTGTACAAGACTGGATCACCACTTGAAAAGTAATTGATATAATCCATCACATCTAAAACTAGGGAAGAAGAATATAGGATCATATCAATTTGTGCAGAAAAAGCATATGAAAAAATCCGACATAAAATCCTGATAAGGATTAGGACCAGAGCAACATTTTCTCACATTGGTACCAAAAACGTTCAGCTAACATACCTAAGGGAAAGATGCTGGAAACTTTCCCTATATGATTTCTAACAAGAAAAAAATGGTCCTGCCTACCACTTATGTTTGTCATTATTCTGAAAATGCTAGCCAGTGCAATAATGGAAGAAAAGGAAACAAAATATGTACAGATTGAGAAAGGGGAAATAAAGCTTTTTTTCTCACAGATACCATAAATGTTTCTGTGGAAAAACCTTGAAAATTAACAACAACAACAAACCCATAAACCAAAAAACCCTGCAACTAACCAGGTCACAGAACAAAAGATTAAAGTATAAAAGCAAGTTGATTTCCTACATACCAACAATGAACACTTGGAATTTATAATTTAAAATGCAAGACCATTTCACTATAGCATCAATCTAAACAAAGTACTTTCTTCAGTATAAATATAACAAAATATGTACTGAATCCACATGTGGAAAATGAAATTCTAATGAAATAATTCAAAGATCTAAATACATGGAGAAATATTTCATATTCAGCGATTAGAAGACTCTATATTGTTATGATGTCAATTCCTTCTAACTTGATCTATAGTCAATTGCAATCAAAATCTCAGCAAGGTATTTTGCATATACTGAAAAATTGATCGAAAAGTTTATAGAAAAGGCCAAAGGACAAGAATAGCCAATATAACTCAAGAAGAAGAGCAACATAGGGAGAATCACTGAGCCCAGTTTCCAAATTTGCAGTAATGCTACAGTAATCAAGACACCATGGCATAGGTAAAAGAACAGACATATAGATCAACAGAACAAAACAGACAGTCCCAACATAACCCACATAAATGTAATTAGCTTTATTTTATTTATTTATCTTTCTGAGTCCAAGTCTCACTCTGTCGCAGACAGGAGTGTAGTGGCATGATCATGGCTCACTGTAGCTTTGAATGTTGGCTCAGGTGATCCTTCCACTTCATCTTTCCCAGTAACTGGGATGCCACTATACCTGGCTAACTTTTTTTTTAAGAGATGGGGTTTTTCTGTATCGCCCAGTCTGGTCTTGAACTCCTGGGTTCTGGCAATCCTCCTGCCTTAGTCTCCCAAAGTGCAGGGATTATAGGCATGAGCCCCCACACACGGCACAATTAACTAACCTTTGACAAAAAACCAAATGCAACTAACTGGAGAAAAGTCATCTTTTCAAAAAAAGGTGCTGGAACAATTGGGTGTCATGTGCAAAATAATGAGCCTAGATATAGACCTTACACCTTTCATACAAATTAACTAAAAATAGTCCATATGTTTACATATACAAGACAAAACTTCTAGAAGAAAGCATGAGAAAAAATGTAAATTATCTTGTAACTGGTGATTGGTCTTTAGATACAAGATCAAAAGCACAATCCTTTAAAGAAAAATTTAATAAGGTGAATTTTATTAAAATTAAAAACTTCTGCTCTGTTAAGACACTGTTAATAGAATGAAAAGACAAGCCATAGACTGGGAGACAATATTTGCAAAACATATATGTAATAAAGGATATGTTTGCAAAATATAAAAATAATTCTTAAACTCTACAATAAGAAAATGATTAACTTAGTTAAAATAGGCCAAAGACCTGAATAGATACTTCATCAAATAACCTATACAGATAGAAAATAAGCATGTGAAAAGATGCTCAACATCATCAGAAATTAGAGACATGCAAATTAATAACACAATTGGAATGTCACTAAATACTTATTATAGTAGTTAAAATGAAGAGAAAAAACAAACCTGGCAATACCAAATGCCAGTGAGAGTGCAGCACAAAGACCCTTAGTTACTGCTTGTGGTAACACAAAATGGTGCAACTACCTTGGAAAACAATTTGGCAGTCCTGTCTAATGCTAAACCTACACTTATTACACAATTCAGCAATCTTACTTCTAGGTATTTACTCAAGGGGATTAGAAATGTATATTCACCCAGAAATGTGCACATAAATATTTATAGCACTTTGTTTTTAGTTGGAGTCTCACTCTGTCACCCAGGCTGCAGTGCAGTGGTATGCTCACAACCACTGCAGGCTCAACCTGCTGGGTTTAGGCTATCCTCCTCCTTTAGCCTTCCAAGGAGCTGGAACTACAGACAAATGCCACCATGCCCAGCTAATTTTTATGATTTGTTGTAGTGACAAGGTCTCACCAATTTGCCCAGGCTCGTCTCGAACCCCTGGGCTCAGGCAATCCTCTCACCTCTGCCTCCCAAAGTGCTGGAATTACCAGCTGAGCTACCGTGCTTGGCCCTTTATAGCATATTTACTAATAATTGCTCCTAACCAAGAACATCTGAGATATCCTTCAGTAGAGCAATGGATAGACAGGCTGTGGTGCAGTCTTGCAACGGAAATCTGCACTGCGATTAAAAGGAGAAAACTATTAATTTGCACAACACAAAGGAAACTTATGCACATTTTACTAAATGAAAGGAACCAGACCTCAAAAGCTACATACTGTATGATTCCATTTACATGACGTTTGAGAAAAGGAAAAACTATAGGGATGGAAATATTAGTGGTTTCTAGGAGTTGGGGGACATGTCAGTGGTTGACAACAAAAAGTCAGTATAAAGAAATATTTAGGAAAATGGAAATGTTCTGAATGGTCTCATGGTGATGGATACATGACTAAGTATTTGCTGAAACCAGCAGAAGTGTATATCACAAACAATGACCATTACTTGTTGAAGATTAAACAATTTAATGTCCCTTAAAAAATAACCAGAATGTGGGACTCTCAGGATGTAAGGTAGATTGTGACAGTAAATCTTATTGTACTACAAAAGTATGGAAAACCCTTACTGTAGTGGGTAAAGAAAAAAGGCTCTGACCCAAGTACTTTTGTAAAAAATTAATTTGCTTAGATAGTGTAAGGCTAAAGGCAAAACATACATATATAACACTGCATTCTAGATGGCAATGTTTTTCCACACAAGGATAACTATTTTAAATCCATACATACACTAGAGTTGAACAAATAAGTAAATAAATTGTAGCTAATGGGAGCTGTCTTTTTATTAAGAGAGTAGGAATTGATGAATTAGTAAGGGAAAGACTAAACTGGACCCTCAGTTGCAAGAGAAGAGTTGGAATGTTAACATCAAATTATGTTGATTGTAATGTACATATAGATAAATAACAAATAGATTCTTGTGTATGAATAGGCTTAATGCACATAGATATAGATATGGATATGAATATATTTTCTATGCCTGTCCTCAGAGAAGTTATATCCCAGAAATGATGAGCACACTTAATACCTGCATTTTGGTTTCTAAGCTTCATTCTCCAATGAAAAGAACTGGGGATCCTTGAATAAATATTTTCCAAGACTGGATCAGGGAAAATAGCCTATGAGTCTGGAGCATCTTATAGTGACAGAAAATTAAGATGGTGTCAAAAAATTGATAATAAAGAGAAAAAAGAGATAAGGGCATGTAGCGTGGTCACAGAAGAACCCTAATGAGCTTCCAGTGACCCAAGATGGAATAATTTGAGCCATCAAATAAATCATGACACTATGAGGTTGTGACCTAAAGAACAAAATTTGGATTCATGAGTCCATACTGATACAACTAGTTGATTGAATAAATAAGCAAATGGGGGAGATGAGATACATCTTTTTTAGAGAAGAATTTCAAATATTAAATGTAGGTGGGATGAGGGAAATAGAAAATGAGCACTAGAACACAACAGTAATAATTTTTGCAGCTGTCAGCTATAGGTGCAGCAATTCCTACAGCTTGCATTTGTTGCTGGAAAGTTCTTGTGAAACAATTTCAGTGCCTACGTAAAGGAGTCCAGTCTGCTTAATCTGGAGCAGATGCTGGCCCTGGTTTGGGGGCAAGAGAAGGTGGACTGGCATGTACCTTTTTTATCCAATTGATACAGACTTGGAGGACACTGGTGAAGAAAAAACCAGAATAGATCCTGATCTCACCCTCCCAAGTGGTCCATGAATGTTTAAAAAATGAAAATCTTGCCATCGTAAGCAATCAGAAGTCAGTTCCTTCACTTTTATCATACTCAGGAGAGAGATTGAATTTGGTGATGTCCTTGGCATGTGGTACCTTTAAAAACGGACCTCAAAGGCAAACATGTCTGTGTGAATGTTTAATTTTCTCTTTTCCCTACTGTAGACCAGGGAGCTGGGGTTGGGTTCAGAATGGAAAGGGATGTTTCTGTCCAAGAGGAGCCCAGAGCAGGGGACCACTATTCTGTCTGGAAGCAAAAAGGATATTCAGCAAACACCCTGGTTATTTTGCACTTGGAAGGACCCTTCTCCATGAACACAGAAGGGGCTGGAGCAATCTCAGAAGGAACAGGCTCATTTTCATCAAACAGAAAGCCTGAGGAAGAAAAAGGAGAGGAAACTAAATGCTTGGGATGATATTTCTGTTCAAAGCGCTCTGGTCGTTTTACTCCGTTTCCTTAAATTACCTGATGCACATTAGTAATTGCTATTTCAAAGGAAGCTTTACTGGAACAAAGTGCCGCATCACTTGAGCTAGCTTAACTTTTACCCTTTCCAGACAGTGGCTTTTATCTGGAAAATGCTAATGGGAACAGCAGTTACCTGTAAGAGAAGGCAAGAAAGAGATCAGCTGGGCATCTAGGGGTGTGCAGATCGAAGCTCACGGCTCAAATCTATGTGGCCAATATCCGTTATGCCTATAATTGCTGCTAAAAGTTCAGGGTGGCATTTTGCTGATATGCCTAAAATAGTCTTCTTGGGGCTGTTGGATACGATTTGACAGCAGTTAAGGTAGAAGGGGCAGTGATCCAGCTGAAATCTTGTCTAAGTCATTTTGATAAGTGAACTGCCTTGCGAAAGCTCCTTAATTGCTCCCACATTCTTCAATTGTTCCATTTAGCAGGTCCTTTAAAAGGTCACAAATCAATCACCAAAGATGTGAAGGTTTTACATTTTGCTTGCTTAATAAAACATAGTCTTAACAAAATATCTCCCGCTTAATTTCAGATTAGCTGATACCAGTGCCTTCCACTAATAGGCAGTCAATCTCTTTAATTGTACTTTGGGAAATGTATCTGTTTGGCTCTGAGTGGATGGACAGGGCCCCCTCAGTGTGGAGGGACTAGGGAGGAGTGAGTTCTTTTTGTAAGGACATTCTAAGAATCATGAGTCGAACACCCACACTTTAAAACACAAGGACACAAGTAACCTATGTGCTCATTTGAACTCAAGTTTGATGAGGGAAGCGATGTTATACAAAACAGGAGCACCCAAGAAGTCTGGTCAATGTTTACAATGTTGCAACTTGGTTCTGTTATTAGTGTGACAATATCCAATGATCTGCATCCAAAATAAACAAACAATCAATTGCCTATCTGGTTTAGGTGTACACCTAAGGCATGGTTTCTCAACCTCAGCACTCCCAGCATTTGGGGCTGGATAATTCCTTGGTGTGTGAAAGCTGTTCTGCGCGTGGAAGGATGCTTGGCAACATCCCTGGTGTCTAGTGCCTAAGTACTCCACCTCCCCTGCCTGCTCTGCTCCCACTCATCACACCCCAAAATGTCTAAATGTCTGCAGTCATTGACAAATGTCCCTGGGGGTAACGTTTCCCACGGTTGAGGACCATTTATCTGTCACAGAATTGTGTTTTCTCTTCATGATGCGACCTAATAGTTAATTTATCAAGATAAAATACGAAACTGTGAAATGATGGACTATGTCTCTTTCACTGTTGTTTAGTACATTTGTGTTGTGGACATCGTTGAGGTTTTCTGCCCTTAGAGTTGCCATACCTGTATATAAATGTGTGTATTCTTGCATCTGGGTACTCATGATAGCCTGTCTCATGGTAGGCCTTTCATTACATTTTTAATTGAAGAAAAAATTACAATAAACAGGGCCATGGGACTTTTAGAGATGGAAACATAAATAAGAAGGGTTAAACACCCTTGCTTTCTTGTGGTGTGGTTTGCAGCATGGTATCTAGGGTGGAATAGCCCAGGAGTAAGAATGTGGGTTCTATGATTAGGAAGTTCAGGCTTCAAGATTTGATCTGACACTTGGTCCTGGGTGTGAACTTAGGAAAGCCTCTGAAATCTCCTGTCCCTCAACATCCCCTTCTTTGCAATGGGCAGACACAGTTTTGCCCCCTTGAATTGCTGTGAATCTGGTGAACTAATAGAGGTGAAGTTCTTTGAATCAGGCCTGGCATAGAGGCAGTGCCCAGTGGTTTTCACCGTAGCTGCATTTCAATTCCTGTTCACTTATCTAGCTTTGTTACCCATCTAGCTTTGTTATCCATCTGTGGGTCTTTGGAGAGCAAGACCCATGTTTTCTCTCTTTGTACGTCCAGGGCCCAGCTCATTCTCTACCACGCTGGAGACACTCAACGGATGCTATGGAATAAATGGCAGGTGAATAGAACAAGGGCAGGGAACAGGACAGGGGGTGAAACACAGTTTGGGCAGGAGACAGTGACTGGGTGAACTGAGGATGCCTGAATACCACTCTGAGCATTTGAACCCAGGTGATGCAATTCAGGTACCAAACAAGGGACAGCCTGGGTCATCCAGTACAGATACGATCCCTTTCTCCTCTTCTTGGTCACACATTTCCTAGGCCAGAACCATCTTTGCAAATGGAGAAAAATCTTACTCAGCCACCTAGGGTGCCCACCTGCTTATGCTGCAGAACTTTCCTTTGGGAGTAACAATTTCTGAAGACATATGGGAAGCATTCACAATTTTGCTCTAAAAATAATAAATAGTAGGTTGATATTCTAGGGGGACATTAGAAAAGTGACTTCCTTTTGGATTAGCATGCAGAGAGGGAACAGGGTAAGTGTCTTTCTGTAGGTGTGTTTAAAAAGATAGAGATAAACTTAAGTAAGATTATGTCCTTTGTTTGGTTTTTTGTTTCTCTCACAAGTGGAAATTATTGTTGTGGGGATTTTGCATGCACTATATTTTGTATCTTGTAAAGTTGCAACAAACACGAGGAAAGTCAGTGAGATACCACAGCTTTCTTCTGTTCTCCTGGAATCAAACACTAAACAGAATTTTCAATGTTAAGGCTCCAGCCAGGAGGGAGGCAGAAGGCAGGAGGGAAAGGACATGCCGCTTTCAGTGGCAGCAGGGAGATGAGCCTCCTTTACTGCAGTGGTCGAGGCAGGTGGTTTCTTCCCTTGGTCCCTCTCCTCCAAAGAAAGCCTTATTGGTTTCCTGTTCTGAGGGGAAGGTGGGTCACATTCTAGGACTTTCCAGGGTCTTGAGTTTATCTCTAACAACATAAATATTCCAGTGAGATCATGCTTCTTCCCTTCTCTGACTTCTGCTTCAGCTCACTGCTGTGGAAAGGAAACAACGGTGTCCAGCAGGGTCCTTGCAACTCTTGAAAACAAGCAGTCGTTTGGTAGAGGGACTCCCTTACTTGGTGTTTGATCATGAATAAATGAAACATCTCAGGATCGTAGAGGAGTAAGACCGTGGTTTCTGTCTGGAAAACTGGAGGGGCTTTGAATTCTTTATCTGCCCTATGGGATGTGTGTGTGTGTGTGTGTGTGTGTGTGTGTGTGTGTGTGGTGTGTGTGCCTGTGTGTATATCTCAAAGATCACATATTAATAATGTGTTGACCTCTCTGCTTTCCATTTAAGACCCATTATCATCCAGAATTAGGTTCTGGATTTAAATGTAGTTAAAATGAAGTGAGTGATCATTATTGACAGGAAGAGACTATTTCTAAATGCTAACAATAGATCAGGCAGTCACATTCACCAAACAGACCTATACATTATACATCATAGACATGAAATTAGCACGGGAGGGGTTCTTCACACCCTCATGGTCAGTTATCAGGTCACAAGACACAGACAACTCCCAAACTGCACATTGAGGCTCAAGTCAATTTTCAGATATAGACATGAGAAATCTTCTGTGCATGATGCAATGTCTATTTGATGTCAACATTTTAGGGTCCAGAGAGAAGAACCAATTTGCTCATGAATTTTTTTTTTGAGTTGGAGTCTCACTCGGTCGTCCAGACTGGAGTGCAGTGGCCGCTCC
>NW_007249774.1:437582-476613 GCF_000164805.1 Carlito syrichta
GGAATTACAGGCATGCGCTACCACACCCGGCTGATTTTTTGATTTATTGTAGAGATGAGGTCTCGCTGCCCAGGCGGGTCTTGAACCCGCGGGCTCAGGCAATTCACTCACCTCAGCCTCCCAAAGGTGCGGGATTACAGGCTGAGCCACCGAGCCCGGCTGCTCATGAATATTTTTGATGGTTAAGGTAGTTACTCTGAGAAGGTAATAGAACAATTGTTTCATATGAATCAATACACATATTTTTCATTTCAAGTTAAACAGTGACAAGTCTATTTTGTTCCATATATTAAAAATAATAAGTTGTTCTGTGCTGATTAATAAAAATTCAAAACAATTAAGTGGCTTGCTTAAGGCCAAACAGATATATAGAGATAGAACCAGGCTTAGAATCCAGGTCTCCTGAGACAGTGTCTAATGATTTTTTTCTTGGTGAACAAGAGAATCTTATATTCACGAGGACAAAAGATGAAAATTACACCATCGCTTTTGTTTTTTTCCTTTCCACATTACCTCCCAGACAATAATGGCTTTACACACTGATAAAAATTTTACATACTGAAACTTCACATACACTTATGTGTTAAAAATAAACATGCATTTTTTTGGTTAAATAAAAATCTGCATTTTTTTTTTTTTGGTTGCAGTGACTTTCTTTGTTTTTATGACTCCTCTTTCTAAGTTGTACCACTCTCCAGAGCACAATGACCTGATGGCAGAAAACAGCATTTTAATATAAGCCAAGAGCACAGGCTCAGATAATTTGATCATTGGGGGCCACCGTTCTTCTTCCCAGGATACTTTAAGGACAAATGACATGAATGAGTCAGAATTTGATTTTATTAATCATGCCCTGAAGGTTTAACCTGGCTGCATCAGTTCTTTATTGCACACCCTGAGGTGGATTAATAATGAGTTTATCTTCCTCTTGTTTGAGCTGTGATATATGAACAGAAATACACAAACGTCTCTTTCTCCAAGCTCTGTTTGTGGACTCTCTTGCAATGGTAGCAGCCAGTCTTCTGGGAATTGAAATGAATCATTAAACAAGAGCTGAGGAGAGCAATGACCCATCAGGTGTGGTCCTGGAGGAGCTTGTGGATGAGGGAGGGCTTGAATTCCTAGCTAGACATCTGATGGGGCAGAGTAGGGCATCCCATGATGCTGTGTGCAGCCAAAATCAGCAATTAATTTATGAGTATCAATCGATTTTCTTGAGCCTGTTTTATTTTCCTCTCTTGGATTTGTATTCTGCTCTAGAAAGAAAATGACAGAACAACCACAAATGTTAGCTTTTTTCCCCAGCCACAAGATTCACAGATGCTCGCTGTGTACCTCAATGGATGGATTTGACTTGAATCATTTACCCATTTATTTAGCTTGTCTATACCGAACATCTGCTCTGAGCCTGATGCTGTACTGGGGCCTGAGGCAGGCTATTGTCAAGGGGTGAAATGAGTCCCCAAATTTCCATGTGACCAACATCAAAAATCCTGTCTGCAGAGGTGCCAAGAGTGGTGACTGTGGCCCTGTGAGATTGCATTGCAGTGGAATTGGGGTTGGTTGGGTAAACCGAGGAAGGCTTTCCTCATAAAGTAGAAGCTCACAGTTTGAGGATTTGTGTCTAGCGAGGAGGGAGGAAAAAACACTTTCGACAGAGGGAACAGAAAATGAAAAAGCTATTGGAGGAGGGACCAGGATTATATACTTTAAGTGCAAGCTTCAAAATTCACATTTTTATTCATTTGGCCAGTGGTGAGTCACAGATATCAACTCCTTGAAATAGTATAGCAGGAGCCCTTGGTCCAGCTAGAGGGCACGTCTGGCCCTCCTTGGGTGTTGGCCATTATTGTGGGGCTTGGTCACTCCATTAAAACTTCATTCATCCCACCTGGGCAACTTGGCGAGACCTCATCTCTACAATAAATCAAAAAATTAGCCGGGCATGGTAGCGCACGCCTGTAGTTCCGGCTACTTGGAAGGCTGAGGTGGAAAGATCACCGGAGGCTGCAGTGGCCAGGAACGTGCCACTGCAATCCTGTCTGGGTGGCAGAGTAAGACTCCAACGCAAAACAAAACAAAACAAAACAAAACAAAAAACTTCATTCATTTAACAGCATTTGTGGAGGGCTGACCCTCAGGGGCAACAGTGAGCAAATCCTCCAGGATCCTTGCCCACATGAAGGTCTCAGACAGGGAGGTGGTAGTGTTAACCCAGAGACAGTGATGACCCAGAGTGGACCGACCTCTGAGACAGAAATTCCTGGTGCATTGAGAGAGGGTTGCAGACATTTGCACTAGCGGAGGGTGTGGAGGTGAGGAGGATTGCAGGGCATTCCACACTGGGTGGTATGGGAGGGTCTGACAGCACACAGGTGCAGTGGCTCCCTTGAAGAACTGAAGATGCTGAGGCTGAAGGCTGACCTGGCTTGAACTGTAGGACAGGGTGATGAGAGTATCCCCCACCACGACCTGGTTGCTGGGCCTGGCTGTAACACAGGTGTGGCAGTCAGTAGATTACAGAAGAGGCCACCAACCCAGAACACTCCCCTCAGATGTTGGTGTAATAAAAGCAGGGAGCAGGATGGTTAGGAGGGAAATGAGGAGATGAGAAGAAGGAGATGGAGGAGGAGGAGAAACAGGAGGAAAAGGGATACGGAGGAGGGGGAGAGAAAGGAGGAGAAGGACGAGGAAGAAAAAGAATAAGGAGAAAAAGAATGAGAAGCTGAAGGAGAAAGACGAGGAAAGGTATCAAAAGGAGGAGGAGGAAAAGAGGAAGGAGGAGGATACAAAAAAGAATGAGGAGGGGCAAAATAATGAGGAAGGGGAGAGGAAGAGGAGGAAGAAGGAAAGGTGGAGGAGGAGGAGAAGGAAAGAAAGAAGGGGATGGGGAGGGGAAGAGGAATTTACTACACACGTAGTATACACCAGCATTTGACATATAGTGTCTTGCTTATTTTTCACAGCAATGTAAATGGCACATTTAAGGTACTATTTGAAGTTTTTCCTAAGATGAGAAATTCAAGGTTCAAATGCAGGTCACACTCAGGAGCTGGGTTCTCTCTCTCTCTCTTTTTTTTTAAGATGTAGGGTACAATTCAGGATTAGGTACGATAAGTGGTCATCATACAGGTAGGTGAAATTTGGGCCTCCCACTGGTTCTCACTTCTCCTGGTTTGGGAGCAGGTACCCTTTTTAATGGTATGAGCCTCCCATCTCCCTCCCTCCCATGGCAGTGACCTGCTACTGCCAATCCCTCTCATGTAGTATTATGATAAATGTTCAGGGGCTATGTATGAGTGAGAACATGTGATATTCAATTCTTTGTTTCTGTGATAGACCACGGGCCAAGCTCTTAATCACAAAGCCCAGTCCCCAGAAATTAATCTGCAGAGGATGAGAAGTGGGGTGATCACATGGGCCTCTTGCAGTACCTAGACTGGGGTGGGGGTAGCAGCCTCGGAAGAGGGTGGTGGTAGGAGCAGAGACCAGAATGCAAGGAAGGCCAAGGTGTGCTTAAAGACCCTGTGGGACGCCCTGGCATTGGGCTGGAGAGTCTATAGTGAGGACAGCAGGAACTGGGCTGGCTGCTGGCCACAGAGCAGGGCTTATTGGTTTGCTTGTGCCTCCATTTCACTGAAGGTGTGGGAGTCTCCAGAGTGCAGCAGAATCAGTTGTTTCTTTTACTTCCCTGCCTCTGTCCTCCCCGCTTTTTTTTTGTTGAGTTAGAGTTTCTCTCTGTCACCCAGGCTGGAGTACAATGGCATGCTCAAGGTCACCGTGGCCTCAACCTGCTGGGCTCAAGCGATCCTTCGGCCTCAGCGTTCCAAGCAACTGCAACTGCAGGTGTGTGCCACCACACCTGGCTAATTTTTTTGTTTATTGTAGAGATGAGATATTGCCATGCTGCTCGGGCTGGTCTCTAACCCCTAGGCTCAGGTAATCCCTTCATCTCCACCTCCCAAAGTGCTGGGATTATAGGCACGAGTCACCACACCTGGCTCACTGCCCTTTTTCAACCTGATGGGTAGATTTAGGATTTAAGACCAATGCTTTCTTCTGATCTTTCGAGATCATAGAAATTCCCTTGTGTCACTTGTAGTATGGTTTATCCTCTCAGTCCAGCCCTGTTAAAAAACTTGAAGGCTGAGTGCAAACTGGTGCAGCCATTATGGAAAATAGTTGTAAGTTCCATCATAGATAAAAAATAGAATCACCCTATGATTCAGCAATGCCACTTTAGGACATATATCCAAAGAAATCAGGTACATGAGAAGTTATTTGCACATGCATGTGGAGGACAGAATTTTCTCCAACAGCCAAAGGATAGAAGCAGGCCAGGGGGCTACAGACTGAGGAATAGACCTCACAAATGTGGTGTATACACATGATGGGGTGCTCTCCTGTCTTCAAAAGGGAGGAAATACTGGTGCATGCCACAACATAGATGGACCATGAGGACATCATGTCAAGTGAAATAAGTCCATCGCTAAAAGGGAAATACTGTATGATGCCACCTGTATGAAGGTACTATTAATTTCCTAAGTGGAATGGTGGTTATCAGGGGCTGAAGGAGAGGATGCAGAGTTTCTATTTTGGAAGATAAAAGTTTCTGGAAATTAGTTGGACAGCAATAGGAACAGACTTCCTCTAGTAAACTTCAGAAGTGGCTAAAATCTAAATTTGATTGCAATTTAAGAAAACCCTCAGCAATGTTTTATAGTTTTCATTGTAAAACTTTTTCATCTCTTAGCTAAGTTAATGCCTAAGTATTTTATTATTTTTGTTGCTATTGTAAAGAAGATTGTTTTTGTGATTTCCCTTCATATGGTTCTTTATTAGTGCATAGAAATGTGACTATTTTCTATATATTAGGAGACTTTGTATCCTAATATATTTAAAAAATTCATTTGTTAGCTCTGACACTTTGTGCGAGTGTGTGGTCTTTAGCGTTTTCTGCATTTAAGATCGTATCATGTGATACTCAGATTTTTTTTTTTAAGAAAAGCATAACTATTCTTTATTAATGGGAACTATTATAGGAACTTTTAAGAAAAGCATAGCTATTCTTTATTAATGGGAAAATACTCAGGATGTTACCTGTATGTAAAACAAAATAATCATGGACTTTAACATAAATCCAAAGGAACAGGATGTAAAATTATTTTGAAAGTTAAAAAAAAAACCCAAAATATTGGATAGCTGGTAAAAGCTGAAAGTATAACCAAAATCAATTCTTGGTGCTTATTGACACACAAAGCAGAGTAAAAAGAGTTTTATGGAAATGGTAAGGGCTGGTTCAAGTTTGCAAGGCAACAGGCATTTATTTACTAAGACAAAAGGAGATTTAGTGATCCTATGGAACACTAAGAATTTTATGCAAATTTAAGAGATATGTATTAAATATAAATTACTCTAGGGAAAATGTTTTTGCCAAATTATTTTTTAAATTTATTTTTATTTTTTTATAATCAATATTTTTATTATGATATTGTGGGGTACAGTTAAGGGTTAGGCATACAAATATGCTTCATTCAGGCACCCTTGTTGATAAGAGGTGTCTCCTCGTCCTCAGATCATAACATCTGTGAATAGGGATAATTTTATTTATTGCTTTCTGGTTTGGATGCTTTTTATTTATTTATTTACTCTTACCTAATCCCTACATTGTATGTTGAATGGAAGTGATGAGAATGGGCATCCTTACCTTGTTCTTGATCTTAGAGAAAACACTCTGAGTCTCACCTCTGAGTCTAATGTTTGCCATGGGCTTTTCACACATGGCCTTATTATGTAGAGTTGGTTTCCTCTATCCCTGGTGTGTCGAGTGTTTTTTATAAAAGAGTGTTGAATTTTTCCCAGTACTTTTCTGCATCCATTGAGATGATCATGTGGTGTTTTTTCTTTCATTCTGTTAATGTGATGTATTTCATTGATATATTTTTGTATGTTGAACCATCTTGAATTATTCTGGTTTGCTATGTGCTTGTGTGTTTGTTGTTAACTATTACCAAAAAGCCCTTCCAATTTCCGGATTTCACAGAGTATGGGGTGGTATTTGCGTTGATGTAGGGACAGGGAACAAGCACTGGCTCATTGTAAGGAGAGAGGTAACCTCTTTACTTCCTTTTCAAGTTTTCTGAAAAGGTAAGGAGAACGCCTCATTCTAGTACTATCCTGTCTTACGCAACATGTTCTGTCGCTAATCTCTCTGAGGAAAGAGAGAAGGGTTGCAGGCCCAGGTCCTCATAGGTTTTAGTATCAAGTTAGACTTGAAAACGATTTCTCTGTCTTTACTGTATTTATATGATAATCTTGTTACGAATGATAATGGTTTTTCATTTATGGTAGATACATGTATTGTTCTTTTGGAGCGAATGTGATCATCGATAAATAAAACTTTATCAATGAGAGTTTATAACTGATAAAGGCAACTTTATAAGTTTGATAGAGTAAGTTACATAGTCTGGTGTATGGATAAGATAGACAAATATCTGACATGGAGGTCATCTGTCTCATTACCAGTTTTGTTTCAATCCTTATTCCTGGAGACTCAACACTGGAGACAGACTTCCTGATTCAGATCTTTGGGGAATGATTTCAGGTGTCTAGGCAACTACATCCTCAAGGAGAATGCCTTGGAAGAGAGTTGGGCAGCTCAGGCCCACTGCAGGAACCTGGGCATGGCCACTGTGTCCAAAGTGGGCAGGGCCTTGCAAGGTGAGGGTGAGGCTCCCCGCAGAGCCCAGGCAGAGGATTGGGACAGTACTGCCTTACATTGAAAGCTAAGCAGTTGTGGACCTGTCAGTTGCCAAAGGAAGGCCCAGAAGTCTGCTGGAGACTGTTTACCGAGAGCTGCATGGCTCAAGTACAGGCAGTCTCTATACTAAAAGCAAACCCTCAGAAATGCTCATCAGAAATATACATAGCAGCTTTCTTTAATTTAAAATCAAAAATATCAAAATATCAAACACTGCATTAATATATAAATTGAAATTTTACACACAACTCTCTCTTGGGGTTTGAAAGAAAGGAGAAAGAGAGAGAGAAGAGTATGTCCCAGGGAGAGGGAGTGAGTTGGAGAGACCAAGACCTACAGGAATATGAGGGCCCAAGGGATAGGCACCCTGAACAAGGACACAATTCTCCTTATGCAAAATCCTCACACGTTTACACCTCCATGACACAGAGAGCTTCTAGAAAGGCAAAACCACTCTCACTCTCTTCCTCTTGTGCACAGCTAGGAACAGCATACCTGGGCACAAGCTCAGATTCCAGGGGACAGTTTTTAGAGCTATCTGTCAACAGCTTCAATACATTCAAACCACTCGGTGAAATGTTTTCATTTCTAGGAGTTTTCATTTTGAGAAATAATCAACTAAGTATGGAAAAGTATATGTAGGGAGAATTTACAGCATTTTATAAGAGAAACAAAAAGAAGAAAATGATCAATAAGTGTGTTAAGAGGGAAATGGTGGAACAAATTTCAACTCAGTATTCTAAACTTTGGGCTTTCGTGGTGCCATCTTTATCATTTTGTCAAATCTGAGAACCTCACAAATTATTATTTACTTAAGAGAGTTTTCTTTATTTTTTAAACTTAAACAGTACTTAAGCTTAAACTTGAAACAAACAAAACACTGTGCAATCGTGGGACTGATATGCTACTTATATAATTTTCTAAGCACAAGTTACATTATGGTTAAGATAAAGACACTTTTATACATATGCTACCTAAAATTTGGGAAGTACTGAATGGTGACATCATCCAATGTGCCACTATGCAATTATTGACCTGATGATACAGTTCTGTGTTTTGTTTTTTAGACTGGAAAATATAGCTTATTTAGAAAGTAGATTAAAGAAAGGGAGAAAAAGAAGATTTATCTCCCCAAGATAGGGAAAGAGACCATAGCTTAAGGGAAAATGACCCAGCCAGAGCGCAAAGGGCCATATGGCTAGGATAGGGCTTAACTAAAGCAGGGCCCAGTTCCGTGTTTATTAACAGGGACAGGTTTATCTTACATATATTACTGAGAACTTGCCTCACGCCAGTGGTGTTCTTTGTCTGGAAACACAGTAATGCACAGTAATGTGTAAGGCTCAGTCTTTATTTGAGAAAGTTCTTAGTCAAATACAAAATAATAGATTACAAACTATTGTACATGTTATTATTCTGTTATTTTAAAATGTGTTCTCTCTCTGTGTGTGTCTCTCTCTCTTGCTACACACACAGACACAAAGGTCTTGAAGGGAGAGATCCCACTGATTTGACTTGCTATTTTTGTACAGTAGGTGTGAAAGTGATTTTTATTTTCTTTTTGCTTGGGTAAATGTTCTACTTTATCTATAATAAAGATGGATAACTTGTGCTAATAAGAAACACACACAATAAAGCAGAATAGCATGCCACTTCCCCTTCTAGGCTATTTTCCAAGGACTAAAGGCAAGGAACATAGTCCCTACTTTTGAGTTTCTGTTATGTTGATTTGATAGATTACTTGATTCTCCATGGTGAAAGCCAGTTTCTTCCATGGGTTTGGAGACACTAATGAGACTACGAGGGGAACCCAAAAAGCCGGAATGATCTTTTGGAGGGTGGGACCCTTGTAGTACAGGCTTCCCCCATTAGGTAAGTGTTCTAGGAACTCACTGGTTTTTATCTGGAAGTTTTGAGACAGTTGTGCCACAATTTGGGGAAGAACGTTATGTGACTGGTTCTTCCACCATGACAATGCACCTGCCCACCCTGTGGCCATGCACCCTGCCCACGAAAAACTGCATGGCCCCTGTGCCCCACCTTCCCTATTTACCCGAGCTCACCCTGAGCAAGGTTTTCTCCCCCAGATAAAAAAAGTCCTCAAAGGGAAATGTTTCTGATGTGGGATAGGTGAAACAAAAAACAGCAGAAAAACACTGAAAGGCATCAAAATTGAGGCGTTCAAAAACTTTTGAGTAGTAAAAGCGTCTCGATACAGGTAGTGCATCAAATGGAGAGTACTCTGAAGGTGACTGAAGTTTAAACATGTAGGAATAAATACACAATATTTTAAGAAATAAATTCTGGTTTTATTTGGGTCCCCCTCATATTTGTGTTTGCAACTCCCAGTTATCAGAATTCTCCCAATTGTGGAATATAGTAGGAGAAACACTTTTGTTGAGAATTGTCTTACATTACACTTGGGTGCCACAAGTTTTGGTGAAAAATCACTCTGTTAGTAAGGAGAGATGTCTAGACACAGAAGATGCCTTCCAAGTTCCCATCAACACTGGGTTGTAAGTGGTCTCTTAGTTTCACTGCCTGATAGCTGGACAAAATTGTCAGGGTACCCTTAAATGGCTCTCTTTGCCTAATGGCACAAAGAGAAGAAATAGAATCTCAGTAAGGCCTCCTTTTAAACTCACCAGGACATCTAAAAACTGTCAAGGGCCTCTAATGTGCATTCTGTGTTTAAAAATAAGAAAAACATTACAAAGGGAATTCTAGGAGCCAAAGCACCTGGAGAGAATGTAACTTACTGAATTCCCCTCTTGTTTCTGGAGAGCTGTGCTCCTCTCCCAAGTGTACTTACAGCCCATTAGCAACTGGGGACTCTTACATGGAGAAAAACGGAGGTCCTGGTAGAGGCCCCATTTATGATACTCCATGCACAAATTACGGTGGTCTTGTCCTTAGGTAACAGGTATACCGTTTGTACTTTCTTGTAAGAAATGAATATTTATGTTTTTAGCAACAGACTTGGAAGCTGATCTTGCTTAGGGAGCCATCATGGCAGAAATCTGAGATAGTCTCCAAGATTTCTAGTCCTGGTGGACACACCCTGTATGATTTCTACTGTCTGAGTGAGGGTGGGACCTCTACCATGATGAGATGTCATTCCATCCCTGTGATTAGGTGATGTTATGCAGCAAAGGTGGGAGAACGGTCCAGATGATGGAATCAGGGTTCTTAATAAGTGACTTTGAATTAATCAAAGACAGTTTCTCCTGGAGGGGCCTTATCAAATAAAAAAAAGCCTTCTTTAAAAAAGGTCTAGAGGTCAGAGATGGACAAAATCAAAGAGTTTCCCAGCATCAGAGACTTTTCCTCCTGCTGTTCTTGAAGAAGCAAATCATCATGACTTTCATAGCTGCAAAAAAAAAAAAAAAAAAGCTTCTGCAGCAGCCACCTGAGCTTAGAATTGGATCCTGAGCCTTAGAGGAGATGGGCTCAGCCCACATCTTGATTTTTGTCAGGAGAGACTCTGAATGTGGGACCCACATACACTATGCTTTATCCTACTGCCCACAGAAACTGTGAGAGAAGAGATGCATGTTTTTTATAAGCCACTATCTTTGTGGCAGTGTATTATATGGGGTAGGCAGCCAGTGTGGTGGTGCTGGTGGTCTCTATTGGAGAATGATGTGCTGAATGAAAGCCATTTCATTGCAGTTGAACAGAACCTTACTCCTAGCTCACAGGGCTCTGGGTTTGGGAAAACTGCATCCTTGCCTTTGCTGAGAGGTTCTCAGCTTTTGGGTGGTTTCGATTGGGGGCCTGTAAGCAATTCCACTGGGAAAACTGCATAATAAGAACTAAGTATAAAAAGAACAAAGTGTGCGGAAGATTTTTAAGAACCTTTTCCTGCTTGAGATTTTCCCATTGCTCAACCATCAAGTTCACCTCCTCTGTCTATTCACATTTGGAAGGACAAATGCATAGAAATCCATTTTTGCTATGTATGTATGGATTTACCTGTTTCTGTGCTGGTCTTCCAATTTTTGATGCTTTGCAATCCTGGTTGATGTGTCACACCTCATAGCTCATGAAATTGTCATGTTTATTCAACTCAAGAACTCATGAGATTCTTGTTTGGCATATTTTCTCTCTTCCTTCTTAATTTTTGCTTATATCTTCTTCCTGTTTGTCTTCCTAGCTCCCTTCCTCAATTCTATATTTTTGTTTCAAAATAAGCCAACAGCAGAAAAACAGTGGTGAACCAACTTTTATTGTTTTTAAAAATAATCCCCAATAGTACACACATCATCAGGGAAGCTACTTATACAAATACAGTGTTTGTATAACTTGGCCTACCCTCCCCTCAGCAATTCCAGGGTCTCCTTTTGCATCTCAGCAGAGGCAGTGAAGAAAAACATAGCTCCATTTCATAAGGAATTAGATATCCTAAGGCATGTTTTAGCTATTTCCCCCTAAAACATGCCACTGGGCTTTTCTCTCAGCCTTTAGTTGAGCATGGTTCAGGGGAATGTCCCCATTCTCTTTGTGATCCTAGTGGATGACAAGACTTGTACAACACAGTTTAGAGCCCTCTTCTTGGATGATAGATGTCTCCTGTGCATCCGACAAGGAGTCAAGGAAAGTTGGAGCCTCAATACAAATATTAGAACCTCAGAGGCTATTTTGAAACTCGGTATTTTTTAGCGTTGAAACAAAGAGCCCTGTACAAAACGGTTGTCAGAATATCTTCAAATTGAAAGGTTGAGACCAGCCTCTTCTCTTGGGAGGGAATGAACCTATTTTTAAACCACTGCATTTTACCTTTCCTTGAACCATACCTCTGGCTTTTAGCATGTAGCCGTGTTTGGGAAAGTGAGTTACATCTTCCTTCAGGGCCTCATTTAGGGCTAATGGAAATGACTCTAATCCAGCCTCCCTGGAATATAAAGTAACGATTCTGTTATCAGTGATTTTTTTTTTAGGAAGGAGACTTCATTTCCTATAAAGGGTTGCAGACTGCAATGTGGCCTTTCTGACAGGCTGGGAAGTGTGGTCCCCAGTAGAGACACCAGTGAAACAGGAATTTATTCTGAGCAGGTTGTCCATGTAAGCATGTTCACCAGGTAACTGAAGGAGCTAACGGAATCTTAACCCACGTGTACTGAATAAGTATGCATGCTACGTGCATCCTGTGTTTACCTCCTTAGGGTGGAGACTTAACATTTCAATGTATTACAATTAGGGCCTATATGTCAAAAGCTTAAGCAGGAATTTTTTTTAAAAGGTAAGAATCCAGGTGAAAGCTTCTGTAGTAGTCATTGACCAAGTGACTGGGAAGGTCTGCAGGATGAGTGGCAGGCACTGGACAGTGTGGGATGGTAAAAGTGCTCATTATGGTTGAGCGTCCTCAAATAGCACATCCAGTGCAGAGAGTTTGAAGGTGTGCTGAACAATGCTTAAGCTCATAGTCAACCAACACCAGATCATGGCCACCCACCTTCTCCACAACCTGTAGCCTGCAGTGACCTGCAGGACCCCAGGGCAACACCCACACTGTGGATGCCCTGATGCATGTCTTAGTGCTGCTGTCATGTCTGCCTCCATAGTGGGCTGCTTGTGAAGTAATGAAATGCATGCGATTGAGAGGACAACTGAGTTGTCAGGGAGCATGAGGCACTGTGTCAACCCAGGTCTAATTCCTGCCTCCCCTGATTCTAACCAGACCACCCTCCACATCTCATCTGGAATCTGGGGCTAATGGGAGTGCCTACCTCCTAGACTTTTAGTGACAATCAACCAAAATACTTTAGAGTTCCAAGGTTGGAAACTGTGAGATTTCCCCCAGAATAAAGCACAACTTGGATTCGAATATCTTTCTCCAAATACTTCCACTGCTATTCTCCAGCGGTTCTTCAAGACATGGCTGCTGCTAGGTCTAAGGCAAGAAATATACAAGATGAGCCTGGAGCATCTTGTAGGGCCTGAAAGTAAGAATGTGCTCAGTAACAACAACAAAATAGCAACAGCAAAAT
This sequence comes from Carlito syrichta, assembly GCF_000164805.1. Classification (NCBI taxonomy): domain Eukaryota; kingdom Metazoa; phylum Chordata; class Mammalia; order Primates; family Tarsiidae; genus Carlito; species Carlito syrichta. The sequence continues at coordinate 450,333 of NW_007249774.1, forward strand.
TTTTCATTTTAATGATGGGATTATGCTAAAAGGACACAGGAAATAACTGAAAGATTATAAAATGGCCAGAGTGAGGACAATTGGAACAGAAAAATTAATAAAAGAGTGCTGGATTATAACCCAAGATACAAAATAAATATCCATGAGTTCATACTGATATAAATAAGTGTTGGATAGACAAATAGATGGGGAGAGAGACATCTCTTGTGCAGAAGACAATCGTAAATTGACAGATGACAAGGTTGAGGCTTGCAGAGAGGTCGGGGCACTTGCTTGGAGCTGCCTTCATGCTGGTGAGAAAGCAGGAACTGGTTTTACTTGCTTGCACTGTTGGGTACAACATCATTTGGATTAAAATAATTTAAAACATTAAAGAAACAAAGAAGAAAGCAGTATGGAAAGGGGAAAAGTGACTAGGCACCACGGATAACCCTGACATACCTCACCTGAAGCCAGGTGACCAAGAGCAATGTCAGCAGCAGGAAGTCCTAACGACACCGTGCACCCTTGACCAAATGTGATGAGAATGACACATTTCCTCCGTGGTCTTCTTTCCCAAATCCAACAATCTTTTAGCCTAACCATAACCAAAACATGAGACAACTGTCAAGCTTGTCAAAAACAAGGAAAGTCAGAAATTTTCATAGCCTAGAGGAGCTGAAGGAAACATGACGCCTAAATGTAATGTGGTGTCCTGGGTGGAATCCAGGAACAGCAAAAACAATTAAACAAACAACATGTTAGGTAAACACGAAGAAAATCTGAATAAACTATGGACTTCAGTTAATAATAATGACATTGATTTATTGATTGGCTTATTGATGAAGGTGTAGTGGCCGAAAGTTCAATCCGAGAAACCACCAAGAGCCAATTCCGATGAAAGTTCAAGAGGGTCTTTATTTACAAGCTCGAGCCTGGACCTCTGTCAACAACTGACACAGCGGAGTACATTCAGAGGCTCCGATTTCCTTAAGCAGATGCCTTTTATGCTTTTACACAAAGGGAGGAGGAATTTGGGGGGCTTTCCAGTTTTGTTACCATTTAATTGGGTAGTTCCTCTGGTGGTCAGCTTAATCGTGGAGGATTGGCTAGCCTGACTCAGGCTGACCTTGGTCCACTAGCTAGGGAAGTTGCAGAGACATCTGGAAACTTAGGTGATTACCCCCTGGCACCTGATTGGTTGTTGCTAAGGGGAAAGTGAGATAAGGGAAGAATAACTGGAGCTTGGCAGTTTTTCCCATAACTGGAACTTTAAACAGTTACAGGTTATGTTTTAAGACAGAAAACTAAAAACTAAAAATGGCTGTGCTATTGTCCACAAGCCGATTACATATTTATTGAGTTATAGCATGCTCCTAACCTAAGTCTATGGTATACTCTATTACGGTCCTCTCAAAGGTACCATACTAATGAAAGATACTAACAGAGATAATAGTGTGTGTAGTATATAGGAGTTTTTTTTCCTATCTTCTTAATTAGTCTGTGAATCTAAAACTATTCTAAAGTAAAGTTTATTTTAAAAACACAGTGTCAAATATTTTGAACAATTGCTATCAGATGATCCTAGTAATAATATATTCAAATTAAATAACAAACTTTTATTTTGACATCATGCGCATTTTGAGGTGGTCTTGAGCTGGGAGGGTAACTTTTATGAAATGCCAAGGCTAGTTCTTGATAGCCTTCCTTCTTGAATTTAAAAAAAAAATTACTAAGATCTCCAGTTGGCAGAAGACAAGATTGAGGCTTGCAGAGAAGTCGGGGCACTTGCTTGAAGCTGCCTTCATGCTAGTGAGAAAGCAAGAACTGGTTTTACTTGCTTGCACTGTTGACTACAAGGTTATTTGGATTAAAATAATTTTAAAAATTTTAAAAATAAGCATTAAAATAGTTATGAAGAATCTCCCCTGCCCTGATCCCACAGGCCAACAGCAGAAAGCTTTTAACATAAAAAATGGTATTATGAGAGATGTAATTATCCCCATTTCTTTGCAATGTAATAATACATTTTAGCCTCAATGAATAAGGATTTTTAAAAAATCAACTTGGGGGCTGAAAAATGAACTGTTAGATACAATATTCACTATTTAGTTAACTGGAAGCTGGATTTCCACCATTGTGCAATGTACTTGTGACAAATATGAACATGTACCCCTAAATCTAAAATAAAATTAAAAAACCCATTCTTTTGATGAAGAAGATAGAGAGAAATAATTTGGACAGGAAATAATGCATGCTTCCTCCTCCTCAAACATATTCTTGCCTTTGCTGGGACACATGCCTCTGCTTCTCCAACGCAGCAGGCACGTTTGGAAAATCACGTTACGATAAGTGGCAATGAATCAATTACTAAGCATATTGGGACCAATTGCATGATTGTGGGAATTGAACATTGTTCTCTATGCCATGTCTTACCGAGCAGTTAAAAAACTAGATTCAATCCCTGGGAATGACAGTGCTGAGCAATTCCATAAATTACCTGTGTGCTGAAACTGTGCACCTGGGAAGAGGCTGTGTGAAGGGTGCACTTGCTCTCACTGTGCCTGTATCTGAGCAGGTGATGGTCCTCGCTGCAGACATTAGCTGTGACTGTGGTGGGCAAGATAACCCCTGCCATGTCTGAAGCCACCACCAACGTGGAAACCAGCAGCACGTCTCCCTGTTTTTCCAGCTCAGAGACGTCTCCTGGTGTCTGCGTCTTCACTTGCTGAGAAATGAGCCGGCGGATTTGATATTATCCGACTTTCTGCAAAGCAAATTTGCAGTTCTAAGAACTGCAGGGAATTTTAATGTCCGATGATGTATGGTGGAAGATTCAACCTGGGATAAGTTTTGGAATGTTAACGTAGGTTTCCCACAGAGATGGTTTATTAATACACGCTCTGGTCTCTGGGATCGCGATTATAAATCAGATTCTATTTAACTCTGTTTAAATTGTGCTGCTGTGTCTGTTCCTATCTTGGTATGGTTTCTAAATCTGCTGAGAAACTTCTTGAAAAATATATAGAAATGAAGTTTCTATGGCAATGCAATTTGTTTTAACCCCAGAAAACTACAAAAGAAATAGGAACCATTCTTAGACCAATCTCTTTCTTTATGTGTTTTCTTTCTCACTGTGGAGTTTTCCCTCAGCTCAGCACAGGATAGAGGGTGAGGGTGTGTGTGAGACCCTAGATGGTTTTGGAAAGGAATCCAGGTGGCTCTCAGCAGAGAACGGACACATCTCTTACCTTTTAAAATAGATGACGACTCATCTCAGAGTCACACAGTGCTCCAAATTTCAATTATTTTAATCAGTGTATCTTTAACTTTTAGCTCCTCTTCCCTATCTCCCCAAAAACCCAGCACCCTATTTCCTAATGTTGGAGAAGTACTGACACCAGTCTGTGGATTTAGTCCCCTAAGAGCTAAGGAACCTTAAGGCTCCACGCTCAATTCCCATCACTCTCACTTCAGGACTGCCGAGTCCTAAGGAAGACTAAAACTCTGAGACCCCATATCTAAACCGCGAGACCCGAGTTCTCCTTGGGGTGCGATGACAGGCAAAAAAAGGAATGAGCTGGTGCCATTTTTTACTAATCTTGTTGTTATTCAAGGCTTCACGGGGCGGGTTTGACAATGTGACAGTAAGGTTCAGATTTGCAAGTACAAAACAAACTTTTAGGTCCGAAGAGGCAAAACAATAAATTCCATCAGACAGTGCTGTCTGTTCTAATCAACCAGAGCAGAGGGAAGTGGTGTGGCTTAGAGTTCTACCTTCTCGGTTGCAGCTTCTCCTCCAGGTGCCATATAAATTAGCCAGTGGAATACTTTCCTTTTCCCAGGAATAGTCTGTGTTAAGTAGCCTGTCCTGACTTGGGGTGGGGGTGAATTTTTCTTTGCTCCGAGGTGATGCTGAGAAGCGAAATCCCGGTCGTGTTGACTGGAAACACACATGACATGTAAAGACCAGGAAACCTTCCTCGTCCTGTGGCCACTGGGGTCATCCTGTGCTCTCTGTTGATGGAAAGGCAATATTTGGGGGAGTTACTGCTTAGACGTCCTCTCTTCCTTCCTGACCTACAAGGAGGCCAAGGAGGATAGGATCAATGAAGACACCTATACTCAATCAGGGAAATGCATTCTTTTCCTTTGGGAATTTGAAGTGTAGAGTGTGGAACCATGAGCTGCTCTTTGAACCTGGAAAGGAATAAAAACATTCTAGCAAGAACTCATGCACAGGATGCACAGGAACTGCTGTGCTTCTTAAAGCAGGCTTCTCCATATTGGGGTTGGAGCTGGCAACCACCACAGCACACATCTTAGGTTGAGGAGGATGGGCTCCCAGAGCAAGCTCACTGACTGTTACTCCAAATGGGGGAGGCAGAGAATGATGGCGATGTCAGCCCTCAGTGACTCCCAGTCCTGTTCTATGCCCGTTTTGTATAGTTTTGGTCCAGGGTGTAGGATGCCAGGATGCTGGGAGGCCAAAAGCTTGTCTTGCTCCATACAGGCACAAACATGAAGTTGGAGCCATTTGTCCACTTGCCTCCCATGCCTGCCTTGGGGCTGCCACCCTCACCTCCACCATGGTCATCCCAGACCCACACATCCACTGGCCCAAGCTTTTACTCAGCAAGCATCCTCTCCTCCAGCAAGTAGTGTGCAGTGCCAGCTAGGAACTCAGCTCAGTGCCTTCACCCCAGCATGAGTGATAGTGTTGGAATCTTAGTCAACCACCGTGCGAACTTACTACGTACTAATCTCTATTTAAATGTATTTGCTCATTTAATACCCAAGTGACTGATGTGGTGAGCACCAGGACTGTCCTAATTTTACATAGGAGAAAACAGACAAGCACTGACTGGCCCAAGGCATTATAGAAAACAAAAGAAAGCATGAAGATACCATGCAGAAATGGCTCGTTTTAAAAATAATACATCGAGTCTCATAGAAACTTTCAAGACAAAGCACTAGGTCTTCTGCTAGACTCAGAATCACCCAACCATGCATTCCTACCCTTGCCAGTCGCCCATATCACTAAGCAATGTGGCATCCAAAACAGAAAATAATCACCGAACATCACATAAACATTTGGGCTCAGGGTAAACCACAAGGTCAGCCAACTGTGTCTTCACCACGCGGAAAAGATTATGCTGCCTTTCCCCTGGCAGCCTGGGCTGAAAATTGCCATTGAAGTTTTAACAACAGTTCAAAAAAAAAGAATGCTTTTATGTTCTTTGTAGTTATCCTGGTTTGTGGTGGCAGACAGAGGACGAGAGAGGCAATAGGAAGCCACTCTGGTCCTCCCTCTTATCAGTCCAATTCGCATTATTGATCTGCACCCAGAATGCTCTTCCCCCTTTTCATCAACTCACTCCTCCCTCCATCAGACATTCACAGGGCAGTATTCCAGATTTTTCAGGAATACAAATGTGATGCAAGATTGCACTGAAACCCTGTTTTCAAGAAGATCACAATCCAGTGAAGAATATGAAAACATCTGTCTAAACAAACACAACACAATGGTTAGTAGGCTGATGCCATGGGACATGTGGTGGAAGCTTTCAGAACAGTGAAGGGTCTCATGCCTGGGAAGTGAGGTTGGTGTGGGCTGTGCAGCAACAGATGGCAAGGGCATGTTTGAATACAGGAGCACCAAGAGCAGTGGCAAATGGATATGAAGGAATAGGACCTGATGGGGCAATGAGGATAATTTCCATTTTGAGGAATCATATGGTATATGACAGGAATAAGTTTGCTTAGATTCTAGCAGCTTTGTCAGGCCGAGAAGGTTAGTTACATTTTCTTCAGTACTTTAAAATTTTTCTGATTTTTTTTGGTGAAAATATTTCCAATGTTTCTTCAGGTTAATTAAATGTAATAATAATAATGGTCTAATCTTAGTCAACATTTTGTGTGTACTTCCTAGGTGTCCACTTCTGTCCTCTCCCCATCAGGTCAATGAATACCATTTATATACACCCCAAATACTCATTTTTGGCTCATGTATTCATTCCTTCATCCATCAGGCATTTGTGGAGGTTCTGTGGTCCACATTGACGAAGAAAGCATCTCCCTAAACAAAACCAACATAAGGGACCAAAGAACTGTGCCATGAGAAATATGGAGGAAGCTTCTGGGACAGAGAGGAATCTCACACCTGGGAAGTAAGGCTGGTGTGGGCTGTGTGGGAGCAGATGCGGCAGTAGCTATAGAATAGAATCTAGAGGATGGAAGCTACTATAATTATTATTACCCTAATAGAGCAGCTTCATATTGTGGGCATGCAGGCAGAAATCCATTCTGTATATCAGTGAGACTGACCCAGACCTTGGCTTAGTGGCAGTTAGCTTAAGCAAAGAAGGTTGTTTATTACTCAGGTAGTCGAGAGGCTAAGAAGCAGACTCCCTCCAGGCGTGGCTGGAATCAGGAGCTCAAACACTGTGCCAGGCATCTGTCTCTCCCTCGCTTCATCCTATGTCCTTGTCTGTTGGTTTTATTATCTGGTAGCTTATCTCTAGAGGGAAGCAAAGATGGGCCCTGGCTGCTCTGAGATTCCATGTTGCTTAGCACTGATGGTCCTGGAAGCAGAGACATGTTTCTTTCACAGTAGCTATATTCAATCTCAACAGGACTCTGATGGATCCGTTTATCATGTCTCTATTCCAGGTCCAGTCCCATGTTCAAGGGGAGAAGGTGCTCTGACTTTGACTAGCTGGCATGGTGTGTGTGATGACCCCAGAGGGTGGAAGAGGATGACCTCTAACAGATCGTATGAAGCCAGCGTGAGATGTTGCAGTCAGAGGCCAGCATGAGTCCATGATGCTTCCATTGTTCAAGATTCACCTCTCCATTCTCCATGTTCCTACAGCACTTTGTGAACTACTGGGCTTTGTACACATCATACTATATGCCAGTTAATTGTGTGTCCATGTATTTTCCCAGCCAGACCATGAGATCCTTAAAGGCAGTACACTTCCTAACTGACCTTGTATCTCTGACTCAGTAGAGTGCCTGCACCATATTAAATACAACACATATTATATGGAAAGTCAGGAGGGCTTAGGAGCAGTAGCTCTGGGATGGAATGTAAAGGATGAATGCAAAAGAAATAAACTGTTCTTAAAGCCCCAGTCTTAGATTCTAGCATTTGAAGAGGTTCTTTAAGGCACAAAGAACTTAGAGAAAACAACAGCAACAACAATAACCCAAAAAACTTGAGGTAACATTATGAAGGTGACAACTAGAGTCACAACTTGGAAAAACTTAGCGAGAGGCTGTGGAGTATCAGGACCTTTGTTTCAGCATTGTGCCAACACAGTGAGAATGGAATCCTTCCAGAAATTTCTACCAGAGGCAGCACTAGCAGTCCGTGAGGCTTATGGAAAACAGTCCATTTCACAGACCCACCTGGGGCAGTGACTCCCTGAGTCCTACTGTGAGTGCTCTGAGATACCTAGAGGTGAGGGCTGTCCCATCACTGCCTCAGCCTCCATGGAGGAGTGAGGATTAGAGCTACCAAATGATGGAATTAGTTATTACCAAAGGTGGGAAGGCATATTGCTTTAAAGGAGTTATCTAGGTTTTATGAAGCTCTTTTTAAACCCCTTGTCAAAATCTGATTTTTTCTATATCTGTATTCATATTGTAGCAGGAAATCTATATTCTAATAAGCTTTCTATTTTAGGGCAGATTTAGAATTACAGATACACACAAAAAATAAGAAAAAAAAGACAAAAAGTCCCCACATATGCCAAGCAGTTTCTCACATTAATAAAATTCTATGCTAAATATGGTATATTTGTCAAAATCAGTAATCAATACTGGTAGATTATTTTGTAACTAAAGTCCATAATTTTTTCAGATTTCCTTAGTTCGTATTTACTGTTAGTTTTTCTAAAGACTCACGATATTTTCCAGGATACCACATCAGATCTCTGTGCTGTCTTAGCTCAGTCTGCCATAACAGAATACCATAGAGTGGATGGCTTGAACAACATAAGTTTATTTTCTCACAGTTCTGGAGGCCAGAAGTCTCAGGTGAAGGTCTAGCAGGGTGGGGTTCTATTGAGAACTATCTTCCTGGCTTGTAGACAGCCACTTGCTCTTTGTATTCTCACATGATAGAGAGGGGGCAAGCTCTCTGGTGTCTCTTCTTAAAGGGATATTAGTCCTGTTAGATGAAGGCTTTAATCTTGTGACTTCATTTAACTGCAGTTACTTCCAGAAAGGTCCTGTCTTTAAATACAGTCATATTGGGGGTTAGGGTTTCATCATATGGGTTGCAGGGAGGACAGAATTCAGTTCATAGCAGAAGCTATGTGTCCATAACCTTCTCGTAGGTATAAGAGTTTTTCAGACTTCTTTTATTTTTGGTCACCTTGAGAGTTTTGAGAAAATTTTTGGTGATCTTGACATTTTATAGAATGTCTCTAAATTGAAATTTGTCTAATTTTTTTTTCATTATTAGACTGTGGTCAGGGGTTTGAGATAGGCACATCACAACAGTAAAGTGCCTTTTCATCATATCTTATCAAGGACACGTACTGTCAACACAACTTCTCACTGCTGGTGTTGATTCGGGTCACCTGGTTGAGGTGGTACTTGATAGGTTGCTGCGTTGTGATGTGATCTTTCCTCTCTCTTTCCAGCCTGTGCTCTTTGGAAGGAAATAACTATGTGCAGCTCCCACACAAAAAATGGGAAGTTAAGTTCCCAACCATTAGGATGGAGTATCTGCATAAGTTATTTGTAACTCTAATGCATAGGAAATTTGTGTATTCCTTTCTATTTATTTAGTTAGTTATTCAATCTTTTTTTATTTTGAGAATGGTTTTAGAAACCAAACTTTGGATCCTAAGTGTGCTCATTGCTACTGAGTGTTAGTCCTTCCAAGTTCTCTTGCCTAACAGACTGTGGAGATATATATGTATACACCAACACTGTACTCACATACACACACACATCATATAATATATAAATGACATTCACTTAAAAGATGGTGTAAATCAAATGAATGTTAGCTTCACCATGTGACAGGCAGGACAGTCAAAGAAAATGGCAGAAACACAGCTGAATGAATGTCACATTACACATTGTTACCATAATTAAATTAAACGTTGAAAAATAATGCATAAATAACATCTCTTAAAATGTGTATACATTTTTTGACACCCCAGTGTTCATAATCAGAAGTGCCTGGACACTGGTGGTAACCAATTTGAGCAGAAGTCAATGTGACTTGTATACATCTTATTGAGTATTACAATTTTAATGCAGCTTTTTCCTTTCTTAAAATGTGTGTACATTTTTTGGTTCTCTCTCTCTCTCTCTCTCTCTGTATTTGTATTCATCTAAACATGAGTTTATACTGATGTCTGCAGCTGTAATTCATTACCATGTAGATAATTCTAACATCCTTTACTTGCTTTTCCCGTAATTTTTCATTTCGACAATGAGACATCTGGCACTCACCATCTGCCATCCATTCACTTAATTATTCAACCTCAGCATACATGTATAATGGCGTCAGAATTGTTAGCTCATACCCCTGAAGGAAAGCAACTTTAACAGCTAGAGAACAGTGCTAGGTGCAGTTCCTTTTGTTTCTAGTCTTATAAACTGTACTCAATTCCAGAGTTGCTTAGGACAACACCTTCTCCTCCAGCACTTTCAGTGAGATTGTATCATACACTTGAAATGCAGTTATATTATTTTGTCACATTCTGCATTATATCTTGATATCCTCCAATATCTTAATTTTAAAAAATTTAAGCCAGGCTCGGTGGCTCAGCCTATAATCCCACGCCTTTGGGAGGCTGAGGTGAGTGGATTGCCTGAGCCCGTGGGTTCGAGACCCGCCTGGGCAGCGAGACCTCATCTCTACAATAAATCAAAAAATCAGCCGGGCGTGGTAGCGCATGCCTGTAATTCCGGCTACTCGGAAGGCCGAGGTGGAAGGATCGCCCGAGCCCGGCAGGTCGAGGCTGCGGTGGCCAGGAACGGCCACTGCACTCCAGTCTGGGCGACAGAGTGAGACTCCAACTCAAAAAAAAAAAAAAAAAATTTGTGTACACCAAGATGCGCTATGGTGCTGTCAAGTAATGACAATTGCAGAATATCACTATAATATCATACAGACTGTTCCACTGCTCTATAAATTCTCCAGGCTCACCTATTCAACCAACCCCCCCAACCCCTGACAATGACAGATCTGTTTATCCATATCTGATATTTGTAGTTTTGCCTTTTCCAGAATATCATATAATTTGAATCATATAGTATGTAGCCTTTGATACTGTGCATTCAAGATGCATCCATGTCTTTGTGTGGCTTGATTTCTCATTATTTATCACAGAGTAGTATTCTATTTAATGGAAATACCACAGCTAATTTATCCATTTACCTATCAATGAACATTCTGGTTATTTTCAGATGGTGATATGAATAGAGTTGCTGTAAACATGTATGCAGGTTTTTATGTGGACATAAGTCTCATATACTTACAAGCATGGGAGGTGGATCGTATGGTAAGACTACATTTAACTCTATAAGAAATTGTAGAGGCCTGGCTCCGTGGTTCAACCTGTAATCACAGCGCTTTGGGAAGCCGAGGTGAATGGATTGCCTGAGCCTGCAGGTTCGAGACATGCCTGGGCAACTTGGCAAGACCTCATCTCTACAATAAATCAAAAATTAGCTGGGCGTGGTAGGGTGCGCCTGTAGTTTCCAGCTACTTGGAAGGCTGAGGCAGAGGGATCGCCGGAGCCCAGCAGGTCAAGGCTGCGGTGACCGGAAGCATGCCACTGCACTCCAGTCTGGGCAACAGAGTGAGACTCCAACTCAAAAAAAAAAAAAAAACAAAGAAATTGTAGACCTGTCTTTCAATGTGGCTAGACCATTTTGCATTCTCACAAATAATGAATGAAAGAGTTCCTGATGCTCTGTACCCTCACCAACAGTTGACATTGTGTGTTTTATTATTTTATTTTAGTCGTTCTAATAGGTGAGGGAACACGCTGATGTGCTACCTGAACACCTGAATATCTAGTGGTGGAATAGAGGTCCGTCTTACTCTACTATAAACTCATCTTAATGTAACTTATTACATCTGTAGTGACCCTATTTCCAAATGAGATCCCATTGTGAATACCTGAGGGTGGTTAGAACCTGAGAACATGAATAGAGGTGGGGGCATATAAATTTGTCCCAGAATAGGCAACAACCTTGGAGTCTGCTAGTGACAACTGTGTTGTCCCGGGGGGAAGGTATTTACATTTGGACAGGACTGGCTTTGTAATTTATGGGGCCCACTGCAAAATGAAAATGTGAGGTTCCCTTGCCTACAGATTCATAACAATGTCAAGTCAGTGTCAGGAAAGATTTAGACCTAGTGTGGGCCCCTCTGAGTTTGGGGCCTTGGTGACTGCTCAGGTTGCCTGCCTGTGAGGAGAGACAAAGTCCTTGAGACAATCATTACCAAGAAAAATGCAGTGGAATGTAAGGAGCAGAAGACAAATTCCAAATTGAACATCCTCTCAGTACCCAGTCAACTTCTCCTTTGTAATTATTACAGATATTCCACTGGAGTACCTTCAAATGAGTTGTGCTGGGTGTGGTACACAGGTATTTGCTAGGGTACTCTTCACACTCTTTTGTTATGTCTACAGTGGTCTATAATGTGTTTGCAAATGACATTCCAGCACACACATCTCTAGCTGACTCGCCCACCCATGCTTCCTCTCACTGTGCAAGTCTCCAGTCTTCTAGTTGAGTCCCTCTCAGTGCACCCACATATGCTTTTGTTGTTGCTGTTGTCTCACTGTTTTCCATCCTTGGCCCTGGACGTTTCCCTCTTTGAAGTGTGTCTGGGTCTTGTTTCTCTTTCATCTCAGCCATATGCTTTCTCGCATGTCCTGGAATAAATAAATCATGCTCACCTCTTTCCCTGAACAGAGGACTATTCACACCCAGGGCAATTGCCCCAGGGCTTGGGTGAGCTCTGAGGTCCTATTGTTTTGTGGGGGGTAATTTTCAACATGCCTGCAAATATTTGCTCCCTTGGGAATTTGGATACAACACGGAATGAGAAGGGCATTCTCAGGCATAACTATGCCAGGCAGAAAGCAAAACTGTTGTTACTAAGAAACTGACCAAGCAGAGAGAAAAAAGCAAAACAAAAAAAACCCTTGTGTGCTCTGCATTCGTGGGATGCAGGGCACATTTCTCTTTATAACCAGCTGTCTGTTGTGGCCACCCCCACTCACTGTCAGGAGGTGCCAATGGGGACATCGGAGTTACATTTGGGGTATGCATGGTATTTAAATTAATTCCATCACATGGAACGTATGCACATGATCTCTCTCCTCTAACTGATAATTACATACCAATTAACTTACTTCCTAGGGTCAGTCTCAGAGTCTAACTGTATTCCTTTCCTTTCTCTAGAGAATCAAATTCATGACAGATTTGCCAAACCTCATTCTTGCCTCTCCTGGAACTCTTAGACGGTTGTTCTACAAAGGATAAATTGGGTGTTAATTTCCTCTGCAATTTCAATGCTACATAAATTTAATGGCTTACAAACACATCCCTCCTGTCCCAAGCTCCCCCTGGAGTTCCCCATGAGATCACCCAGGGGTTCTTAAATTTCACTCCCCATACCTCAAGCTTAGCACTTAGTCTTCCCAAACATTCTCTTCCCACCTTCTCTAAGTGGGCAGATGGCCCAGGTTCCCAAGGCCAGTGCAGTCAGAAGCACCTTCCTACCTCTACCCAGCTCTTCAATCCTGCCAACTCCCACTCCACTCAGCCTCTCCTGACCTGCTTCTGTAATTCATTGTCCTTCCCATGGTCAGATTTGTGTCATTTTTCCTTGAGGGCGAGTTACAATCTCCTAACTGCACCATCAGACTCCATATTCTCCCACCACTGATTCTGCCTCTACGCTCCAGCCAGAAAACTCCTGAAATATCATTTGTGTCCTTGCTTAAATGCCTCTGGGCAGTTTGTTCATTTCTTACAAAGTTAAACATGCATCTGCCACATGACTGAGGCTTTCCACTCCTGGCCAACAGAAATAAAAGACATATGTCCATGTGAAGACTTGCACACAAATGTTCCACCAGCCTTCTCCATTTCAGCCCCCCCCAAAAGAAATAAGCCATATGTCTACACATGGTTGAATGGATAAATAGCTGTGGCACATCAACACAATGGAATACTGCTCAGTAATGTAAAAACAAAAATAAAAATGGGCACACATGATGCCATGACTGAATTGGAATTATCATGTGGAGGGAAGCCTGTCACAGAGCAGTGCCCACAATGCCTCATTCCTTGGAACTTCTGGAAGTGGCAGATCTGATCCATGAGATGGAAGCAGAGCAACTGCTGCCAGAACCTGGGAAAGAGTGGGTTGGACAGGATAGACACAAAAAGGACTTTGGGAGGAAGGGGGACATAATGTGTCTTGATTGTGCCGGTCACACAGGTGTATACTTATGCATTTAGTGATGCACATAGTTTAAATATGGGCATCTACATTGTACAGGAATAGTTAACCTCAAGGAACCCCTTGATCCAGAAATAGAACGCCAGACCCTCTAACACATCTACACAGGCTTAGTTGCCTGGCTCCTCTCTGATGTCCAGACTCCTTCCCTCTGTCCATCTGCTAACAAGTCTACACAGGCTCTGTTGCCTGGCTCCTCCCTGATGTCCAGGCTCCATCCCTCCTTCCATCTCCTAACATGTCTACATAGAATTGGTTGCCTGGCTCCTACCTGATGTCTAGACTCTGCCCTTCCCTCTATCCATTCCCTAATATGTCTACACTGGCATGGTCGTCTGCCTCCTCCCTGAAGTCCAGGCTCCACCCTACTCTCCTTCCATCTCCTAACACAGACACAGTTTCCAGGCTCCTCCCTGATGTCCAGGCTCCATCCCTCCTTCCATCTCCTAACACATCTATACAGGAAGTTACCTGACTCGTCCATGATATCCAGGCTCTGCTCCGCCCTCTGTCCATCCCCTGACACATCTACACAGGCACAGTTACCTGGCTCCTCCCTAATGTCCAGGTTCATTTCCTCTGTCCACCTCCTAACATGTCTATACAGGTTCCCTGGATCTCTCTTGGATTGTTCTTCCCTCTGTCCATCTCCTAACACATCTACAAAGACTCAGTTGCCTGACTCTTCCCTGTTGTCCAGGCTCTGCCCTTCCCTTCCTTCTGTCCATCTCCTAACATGTCTACACAGGCATGGTTTCCTGGCTCTTCCTTGATGTCTAGGCTCTGGCCTTGTCTCTTTTTATCACTTTCCCAAAACACAGTTCTAAGAACAAGCCATGCTGGGTGTCCTTTTTTTGCCTTTGTGGGGTTCTTTCCTCTGCCAGGACAGCCTTCTGTCCTTTCGTCTGACCATTCCCTGTGCATCCTTGGGTGTCCATCTGAGCATCATCTCCTGGGGGAAGCTGTCTTGCACCTGAGCCCCAAAGCCTGTGTGAGGCAGTTTTGCAGTCCTGAATCCTACCACCCCACTGTCGGTAGTGCTCTATATCACATGCTTGCTGGACTGGGAGCCTTGATAAGGAGGGGCTGTGTCCTTCTCCCTTTTGTACCCTCAAGTCCAAGGCACTGCCTGACCTGAAGCAATGGTCCTTCCTTATTTTCTCAAGGAATGAGTGGATGCAATGACAGAAGGCCTATGAACCCATTAGGCAAGGGACAAGCCATGCTTATGGCCTTGTGAAACTGTCACTGCCCGTGACCTGATAACCGCTGCCCTAAAGGACTGCCTTGGCTTTCCTGTCCAGGAAATTCTGATGTTGTGATGCTAGTGTGCTGTGCCCTCCTCTGTACAGATGCATCTCAAAGACCTCCTCTGAAAACCCTCCTGGCTTAGTGTCAGTTTGGTCTCTTCATGTGGAACCAACATCTTGACTGTGCCTTGAGACCTGTGCAGGTCACTGGACTCCCAGGTGAGGGTTCCTGCAAGCCTCCAGCCTACGGAGTGTGACTGTGTCTGCTCAACAACTCAGGTTGTGTGGCAGCCCAGGAGAACAGGGGCTTTCTAGGAAGTGAAGCCAGACAAAGCCTGTTCAGCCAGATCAGTGAAAGAAAGCAGCCCAACCTCGCCTGTCCACACCTGGGGCTTGATAGTTGAGCCTCGTGGCAGGATTCTCGGCAGGAAGAAATAGAACAGTGTGTCTCTGGTCAGACACCCAAGGACAGAGACAAATGCTACAGAAGCTGACTGGGCTCTTGAGGCAGGACGAGGTTTTTCCTTCATTTTCTGAATTTCTTTAATGTGATCTCTAATACAAAGTTTTTAAATTTTTCATGACAAAAAACATAAAAAATTTAAATTAAAACCATTAAGAGGAATCTTCTCATAAACAAATGCCTGGACCCCCAAGCCCCCATGTAGTGGATGTGTGCACCTCATTCTCCACATCCCTGGGTCATCTGGTCAGAACAGTCGCAGCTCCAATTAGAGCTGAAACAGTTTTGGAGTGGACTCCAGAAGCTGTGGAGTTTGTTTGAGAGGCAGGTGCCAGGGCTTGTGGGTGCCCCGAATGCTCATTTTGGGTCGTATTAGCTTGAATTTTTTATGTTTGCCCTCATGAAAAATTAAGCCAGAACATTCTTACCCTTTAGCAATGCTCTTTATCAGCAGAATTGATAAAGAAACTGAGTTCCGAGGAGTCAAGAGGCACTTATAATGCGTCAGATACTGAAGGTAAGAGGATACCAAATCCCTCATGTATGCTGGCTCTGGTCAGTGACTGAGTGACTGATGTCAGCACGGGCATCCACCCCACAGAGGAGGTTGGCTATGGATGAGTTGGAGCCCATGAGAATGATCCAAACTGTAATCCTTGCCGTTCTTTCAGCTGTGTGCCAGGGAAGGGCTGAGTCCTCGCCCAACCCGGGCTTCATCAGATAAGTCCTCCTCATGCCCACATGAAGATTCTACATCAGCATGGGGCTGTTTCTACTCCAACACAAGAAAAGGATGGTCATTTCCTTTCAGTGGACAATAGACCAGTTCCTCTCTGTGGCTTCCTAAAAATTTGTTCATCCCAATCCCCAGAACCTGTGAATATGTCACTTGCATGGCACAGTGTAGTCCCTTGGTGAGTTTTTCTCCATTCCACTTGAGCTCCCTGGGGACCAGACTATGTCCCATCTGCATTGTTACTTACCCCAACCTAAATTGGCACACAGAAGGATTCTATATTGATTAGAAAATACATACCATTATAATGAGTTATAATTTCTGTTCATCCCATCAAAAATAAGTAAACAGAAGGGCTCAATCAGAAGAGTGTGGTGGAAGCTGGCACTGTGTTCAAGGCTGCACCAAAAGGGAATTTGGGCTTCTTTCCTGGTGAGGCACTTCTCAGAGGTTTATACACCCAGGAATATGTGGGCTTTTCCCCAAGGCACACAGGTGATGTTCTGAAGATGAAGTGCTTGAACATGAAGAACTGATGGCATTACGCCTGGTGTCTGTGCTAAAACACTCAGGCATGTTGTCACTAAAATAGCTCAGGTTGATAGAGGTTTGTTCTTCTCCCAGAGTGACTGGGGATCTCCAGGGCTTTGAAAAGATGAAGTGATGTTTAGACATATCGACATATCACAGAAGGTGTATGTGTGTTTTAATGTAGAAGAAAGAAGAAATGAAAAGGAAGGGGAAGATGGTGAATGGAGGAGAGTCAGTTAATTTCAATTTTGGTTACCTGAAATTTGTGACGTGGGTTGGGAGGAAAGTTCTCTCTTCCTTGTTAAAGGTTCAACCAAAGAATTGTGAATCGGAGGTGACTGTAGAAAAAAAATGTACGTTGACTTCTGTAGAAGAACAAATTGTTTTTAAGGTCACTGTGTTCTTAAATAGATGGTAGCAGAACAAATAAGACTTCTATTCCTGGCACTTTTCCTTAGTTGTTATGCAAGTTTGACATATTTACTCAAAAGGATAATGAAATAACATACATCTAAAAGCATTTTATAATGTGGATTTTTTGCTAATTAACACTGATGATCTCCTAACTTACTGAAGTTTCATAGAATGAATACTTTCTTCAAAGAATTCTGTAAATTTAGACATGTAGTGGCAGTGGGACTCTGGAGAAAGCCCTCACAGCTGTCACAAGCATGACTGATGTGAAGATGAACTTGGACTTCTCCAAAAGTTTTAGGGAGGAAGAAGGGGAGAAAGGAAGAAAAAAATATGAAGATGACCGGAAAGTCAGGTAGACATCGGCACGGTTCTCAGCCCCATCACTTCCTCAAGCTGTGAGCTTGGTCATGTTTCCTAAACACCGTCTCCAAATGTGTTCCAGAGGAGTGCTGAGGGAGTTGTCATGCTGCAGGAGGATGATGAGGGTGAGCCAGTGGACTCGCTGCTGTGCCCGCTTTGCAGAGGAGTTACAGACTCATGGCGTTCGAGCACAGGACAGTGACCAGGGACAACACTTGAAGCCAAGAGTTGGGATCACACATGTATTTTGAAAATTGTGGCATAGTCTTGTCTTATAGGTGTTGTTTGAGATGGTTTTGAATGGTATCCCAACTCTTCCTGGTCCTGCTACTAGGATGTGACCTCCTCCAATGCTGTTCTCAGTAGGATGACGCCAAAGGCTGCTCTGCATCTCAAGGTCACACACAGTGTCCATGAGCTCCCTCACCATTGTGGTGACCAGTCGCACCAGCTGGAGTATAATACACAACTGCTTATGCATGTGTACTATACAACTGTTCTGTAAATGTCTAGAAATTCAAATGTTTCCAGATTCAGTGTAGGAAGAAATGTGTTTCAGTGGATGCTTTTATTCTCACAGCACTAGTGTCAGAAGCACATGCATAATGTAAAAACTATATATTTTCAATTATTGTGAATTCCCAAACAAGATACTTTTTTATTTATTTATTTTTTTAGTGAGTGTTAAATGCAACCAGGTAATCATTAAAATCTTATTTTGTGTTGACATTTCCTTCAGCTCTGAAACTAAGTTAAATATTCTTAGTAGTAAAGTGGTAAATGAGACCTCCTGGGAAAAGTGTTTAAAAAGAAAAAGATTTAAGCAGATTTTCCAGTCAAGAAAAAACAAAAAAAGTAAAGAACGGGGGAAACAAAAGAGTTTCAATTTTACCACTTGTTTTGGAATCAAAGTCATGGTCAATATCCTACTGAGATGAAAATTATTCCAAGTCGGAAGTACAGGGATGAGAACCTGTGTTTCTGTGAAATGTATTGACATTGTGATTTTACTAATACACGTTAATATCTAACCAAAATTGATGACATAACCAGAAGCATTGGGCAGTGTTACCTAAAATATCAGATACACACTCTTATGTGATCTCATCATTACAAAATTAATTCAGATCTGTGTAGGATGTTTGGAAATGCCTTCCAGAAGTAACAAAACTGACAGTCTGATAAGTCATATTTTAGTGACACCTTAGTGAAAAGTCAGAAGAAATCAGCTTGATCTTTGTAGATGAATAGTTCAATGTTCAAACTCCTTCTAGCCTTAGGATTTTATGTCTGCAAAAATATCACATAACAATTGGGAATGCTGAGATGTGTCAGGGCTCACAGTTCCCTGGTTAGAATAATTGATTTCTCATTAAATTCCTATATGTACAATTGTTACTTCTTTCAAGTCAAATTTCAGACCCTGCATCTGACTTTCCAAAACTGTTCTTAAAATGTCTAGAAAACTGAGAAAGTTTAATGCATCTTCAACTTAGAGAGTTAAGAACCACATTAAACATTAGAATGACATCCAATGGCAAGTCCCTGACTACTCTTGATGTTTGCAGGGTGGCTGGTGTTGCGGAGCACATCACTTTGGAGCTGTTTTGTGGATCCAGGTGAGGAAAAAGGGGACTCATAAACCCTTCCCGTCAGGAGCTGTGTCTCTACCACACCTGACAACCACACATATCTGCATATGATACAGATGTGATGACAAACACCAGTTACATGTCCAGATGGCAGGTACCCACTCCCCCTTTTCCTCTTCTCATCTAGGTGTTTTGGTGATAAAAATAGCTGGCCAGCTTTATCCAAGCAACTTTTCCACTCTTTCAAGGTTCCATGTAGTTTTTCTTTGTCTACCCCATTCTAGAAGTTTCTGCTGCATTTTGCCACATCACAACTGGTGAGGGTCTGCAGCCAGGCTCCCCGGTTGAGTTCCAGGTCTGAGTCTTCCTGACTGTGGCACCTGGGAAGTCGCTTAACAGTTCAGTGTCTGTGTTTCCTCATCTGAGAAGTGCAGGTTTGAGCAGAATCTACCGCCCTGGATTCTGATCAAAATGAAGTGAATTCATCCCTACAAATGACTTAGAACCATGCATGGCCCACAGAATGTGCTCAGTAGGTGATGGCTGTTTATCACTATTGCTGTTGTAACCGCTGGAGTGTGTGGTTCCTGTTTGCTGTTTTGCTGCTTCTGCAGTTCTCTGCAGGTTGATGATCAAAGCAATTGAATAAGAAACTTTTCTCACCTCACTTGTCATCAGAATTTGAGACAAATTCCATGTCATTGTGGAAGGAGATTATGGCAGCAACAATGCTAATACCGGATGGCCAAATACTTCCCAATTCGATAGATGAGCATCAGGCAGAATCTTTTGGCTGAAGAAAGGTGCCATGAGGAATGGTGGCTTCAGAGTTAAGGACTGGACTTCAGTGAAGGTTCAGAAGTGTTGGCCTTTGGCTTTTATAGCTGTGAAGTTTTCTAATCACATTTATAGAATCTCTTAAGTGTTCTGGACGTCCCTTGTGTCTTCCAGTACCAGACTGAGTGGAACTGATACATTCAACAATTTGTCCATTCTGTTCACTCATTTATTCAATCAGTGTTTGCAGACCACCTCATGCAGAGAGGTGCATGGATAATAACCTCAGGTCTGCTAGGAAGGGCCTGTGTTCCAGGCCTCCGTGCAGCAGTCAGATAAGAAGGGGTCGCCCTGACAGCTGCTGTTGTGTCTGAGAAGGTGCACTCAGTAAAAGAAGTGGAACAGAGAGTGTGCCGCAGTGTGGTGGGTGTTAGTGAGATGAGATGGCTGGAAGAGGCAGTTAGGGAAATGTCACCGGAGGGGAAGGATTCAACTGAAACTGGAATGATTAAAGGAAACTCCTCCTAGAGATGAGGGGGGGCATTTCCAGGCAGTGGGATAGCAAGCGCAGGGTGCTATGTGTGTGTTTTGTCTGTGTGTGTTCTGTGTCCATGTGTTATATCATCTGTACATGTTATATGTGTTTATGCTGTCTGCATGTGTTCTGTATGTGTTGTGCTTATATGTTTATGTGTTGTATCTGTGTGTTTTTGTGTGTTTGTGTGTGTTTCACATGTTTGAATGTTTGACTATTGTGTTTTCTGTGTTTGTTTTCTGTGTTGTGTTTCTGTGCTCCATGTATTTGTATGCTGTGGCTTTATGTTTGTATGATGTATGTGTTTGCTCTCTGTGTTTATGTATGTGACTGTGTCTTCTGTGTTTGCATGCTGTGTCTGTGTATGTCTATATCGAGTGTTCGTGTGTTTGTGCATTAAGTCTGTGAGTGTTTGTATGTTATGTCTGTGTGTGCTCTGTGTGTTTGTATGCTATGTGTTTGTATACTCTGTGTATTAGTGTGCTGTGCCTGTGTGTGTCCTATGTATGTTTATATTATATGTTTGAGTGTCTGTGCAATGTGTCTGTGAGTGTTTGTATGTTCTGTGTATGTGCTCTGTGTGTTAGTGTGCTGTGTCTGTGTGCAGGTGAAGAGCAGCAACTGGGACTAGGCCTGTGTCCAGAGCTTTGACTGTCCCACAGGGTGACCTTTAAGCCCCTCCCAGGAATCCAGCTAGGAGCAGACCCAGCTCTTATTTGGGGCAGCCAGGTTGTAAGAGTCAGGGTCTGCGTGGTCCAGGAACACTCAGGGCAGCTGGCAGGAATGGAAGTGGCTCAGAAAAA
The DNA here is from genome assembly GCF_000164805.1 of Carlito syrichta. Classification (NCBI taxonomy): domain Eukaryota; kingdom Metazoa; phylum Chordata; class Mammalia; order Primates; family Tarsiidae; genus Carlito; species Carlito syrichta. The sequence goes on from NW_007249774.1 coordinate 471,292, forward strand.
GTCACCCACCAGCCTTCCCAATAGTCACATGTTCCCACGCATGCTTGCACACACACACGTGAACACACACCAGCACCAAACCCAGGTGACTGTCCCGTCACTTTGCCTCTGCTGGCTGCATACCTGAGGTTCATGGGCTTAGCCACTATCGAAGACCACCAGATGCCCACAAGAGAAGTCTCATCTCAAGTGGGTCTGCTGACCCAGAGCCTCCTGGTGTCGTCAGGTGAGGTGTTCTGCTCTCACACCTTCCTTGTAATGGTTGCTGTTTGCTTCATTATCTTATCCTCTTATTGGTTGATACTGGTGTAAGAAAAAACTCTTGACACAGACACACAAAATTCATGCCCCCCTTTCTAAATACATACACAATAATTACAATAGTTTCAGAGTTGATTTTCTAATAGATTACCTACAAATCTAAAATGTTTACACAGTCAACATTTTTCTTGTTTAATGCATAACTAACATACCAGGAAAAGGTGATAGCATAGTGTTGACAGAGGGAGCCTTGTATTTTTCCTGGTATTAGACAACCTGACTCTAATAGGTGTAAATCTAAATAATGTTTTGAGAGAGCTGGTTTTAACACATTGAAAAATTTGACTTCTTTTTCTGTTTCACTGAATGCCCTTGTCAGTGATGGATATCTAATTTTGTCAAGTTTTTTTTTTTTTTCATTTGCCACGATTGCAGCCTTGCTGTCCTCAGGCTCATGAATATAATGATTACGTAAGTATGTTTCTTGTTGGTAACTTATAGATATGACTTCATATTTTAAATGAAGTCTATTGGTCAATGTGTGTTGGCTGCAGTTTAATACTTAATGAAACTAATGGATATTTTATAAATGAATTTTGCATTTTTACTCATAAATGAGATTTCACTGAATTTTCCCTTTTCTTGCCTTATCATTATCCTGTTTTAGTTTCAGAGTTGTTCTAACCTTGTAAAATTAATTGGAAATATATTTGTATATTTTGCATTCTTGTGAATGGATAAATTATATGCTTCTTTAAAGCTTGACAGCACTTCCTTGCAATTGCACGGGGACCCTGTGAAATCTCTAGGAGTCAGAAATGGCACAACATATGGTTATGGGTGGTGAGATTCAGCAGTGGGTTTGGTGCCTTTTTGTGTCCCCTCATTAGTTGCAAATGGTCTCTGATTGTGTCCATGCTCCAGGGAAGAGGGTCCTGGATCTGCCACTCAGCAGCCGTGCTCAGTGCTTTTTTGGCAGCATCGCTTGAGGAAACCATGATGACAAGAACCACGTATGCCCCTGAGGACCCAGTGCGTTACTGAAAATTTAAGTTCTGAAAGAGAAAGCAAGAAAACGAGGCATCACTTAGTTCGGGGCTGCAGAATTGGTTTCGGATGCAGATACTGGGCTGCAGCTCCCGAAGATGGTGTCTGCAGGAGAGGAGAGCAGGTGGGTGAGAGGGGCTCTGGCTTCCTGGACAATTTGTATCTCTGGTTTTTCTGGGACTGAGTGTAAAAGTCCTGCTGCTCCCATTCTTACCTTGCTCCCTTCTCCCTCAAACTCCACTTGTTTAATCTTGGCCTGGGAATATTCCCAGCAGAGAAGGGCAGGCCTTCTCTAATTGCACTGAGACTCCAGGTTTGGCTGGAGGATTGGTTGTGATGGACTGAGATTCGTTCAATATCGGGGTTCCAGGAAGATCCCCTAGAGATACCAAGTGACGAGTTCTTCATTTAGGAGGAAAGTTCAGAGAGACAGGGGAGACTCGCCAGGGCCAAGTGAATTAAAGTCAGATACTGGCCTTGAACTCTGTAGTTTATGTCACTCAAATAACGCTGGCTTCTTTTCCTTTTCTTTTTCCATTTTGTTTTTGCTTTGCGTTGAAGAATCTTTTAACTCGAGATTTTAAAACAAATACATTTGGAAAATAACAGAATCTTTTCCCCAGGGTAATTTTCCATCTTGCTTTTCTTGTTTACGTATTTACTACTATTTTAACCTCCTAACCTCGCATCAGGCTTTCCGAGCATGTAGGCAATAACTGATGCACTTATCCTCAATTTGATGTTTTCTCTCTTTCATCTCGGGGAAACTCACATATACTTTCTGACTTTTTTCGTTTTTGCTGCCAAGACCTTTAACTGCCATTTACGACATGATTACAAAGAGCTTTGGCCTTAAGTGTTGTGCGTACTTGAACTTCTTTAACTACACAATTGATACATGTAAGCATTCTCATGACAGTCAATTTACACGTTGCAAATGCACACTGGGTGACAGGAGTGAGTTCTTCGAGTATCCCCCTCATAGCACCCTTTCCTTCTTGGGGGAGTTGTCTAACCTTGGAGAGCTTAGGGTGTGCTTCATAGACTTGAACCATGAATTCCTCTAGATATGGGCACATGTGCACATACAGAGGGTGGCAAAAAATACATAGATTTAAAAAAGGAAGATAACTGTATTAAAATTGCAATATTCAATATATACTGATAACAAAAGATCCATACAAGTCACATTTAACTTCTGCAGTTATAAGAGGTGCTCAAAGTGGTTACCATCAGGGTCCAGACACTTCTGATTGCAGCGAAGTAAAAGTAATCCATAGATAGTATCACTTACAATGTATATTTTTTGGCACTCCTGGTATACTTTCCTTATTTTATATGTAATTAGGAATCAAGATCTTTCAATCTTTGGTAATGTGTTGGTACTAAAGATCAATGATTCTCAACAGGGAGGAATTCTGCCCCTTCCCAGGTGCGCTGTGTGGGTGGTACTTGCTACTGGCATCTGGTGGGCAGAGATCAGGGATGCTGCTGAAAATCCTAAGTCCAGTTCCCACAGCAGAGAATGGTCCAGCAGAGCAGAGGCTGAGAAGCCTTGGGCTGGCTCCACCTCTCACCTTGGGGGCAAGTGGTGCCCACGGAGGGATCATGGGTGACAGGCCCCCAGAAGCACCCAGGTGGCATGTCAGTGTGCAGGGCCACCACTGCGGGGAGCACTAGGAACACTGTCTTTGGGATGTTAGAGGTCAAGCATTTGGCGAGGCCAAGCTCCCTGCTGACAGCAGACGCAGACATACCACGTTGTCACATGATTCTGCATGGGGTATGCTCTGCTCCCTGGGATTTCTTTCCCATTCTTGTGTCAGAATATCCCTACCCTTGTTTCAAGTCTTCTTTCAAGAACTTGTCCTTTGAAATCTTCCCCTAAGACCCAGACAGAGCCGTTATTCTGGCCCTGTGTGTGTTCCAAGCATGCAGTGCCTCCCAGAACACAGTCTTCATGAGGAAAGAACCACCAGTTTTTCATTATGCCCAGTCTTTAGCACACACTTGACACAACAGCAAGCGCTCAAAAAAGGTTTGTTGATTGAATAAGTGAATGAACATGTGTTAGCATTAAATCATAAAAGCAATTATTTAAGTATGTCATGTCATCTTCATTTGACAAGGACATTGGATAGGGGCTGCTTTTTATTTTTATATCCCCAGTGTCTATCACAGTACTCTGCACATACCAGCATGAATAAAGGAATGAGTGTGGTTGCCTGGCTAACTGAATGAATGAATGAAGTGTAGCACCCTATCTGATCTATAGCCCATCCAAGGCAATTTTCCCCTTTAATAAACATTTTGGTATTCAGAGCTCCCCACCACTCCTACAGTGAATACATTGGGTAGCTATTGCTGAGCAACTATTTATCCCCAAAGCTTAGAGGCTGAAATCAACACGTATTTGTATCTTTTGGTTTCTATGGGCTGGGAATCAGGGTGTGGCTGAGCTGTGTGGTCTTGGCTAAGGGTCTCTTATGAGGCTACATCCAGGTATTGCTGGGCCTGTAGTCACCTCAAGACTGGGGTGGGGTCCACTTGGAAGTTCACTTACATGACTGTGGCCAGGCCTTTGTTCCTGACCATGCAAGCCTGTCTGTGAGGCTGCCTCAGGATGTGGCAGGCATCCGCCAGACAGGGCATGAGAGGGTGCCCAGATAGAAGCCACAGTTTTCTGGCGACCCAGTTTCAGAAGCACCATCCTATCCCTCCGTCCATATTCCATTCATTAGAAGCCAGTCTCTAGGCACAACCCAGACTTGAGGAGAGGTCACTCTAGGGTGTGGATCCCAGGAGGCTGGCTCACTAGGACAACCCTAGAGATTGAACTGCCTACCATTGTGGCAGCAAATTGGCATTTGTTTATTTGAATCAAGTGATTCTTGAGTTATTTTATTGCCTCAACAATTCTCTTAGTCTGTTTATTTAAAATGTGCCTAGAAAGTATAAGCTGTATTAGTCCGTTTTGTACTGCCATAAAGAAATATCTGAGACTGAGTAATTAATTTTTTTATTTTTTATTTTTTGATCTTAAGTGTTAACACATGCTTTATTTAATTTTCATTTCACTTACTTTTCTTTTTTTTTTTTTTGAGTTGGAGTCTCACTCTGTTGCCCAGACTGGAGTGCAGTGGCCGCTCCCGGCCACCGCAGCCTCGACCTGCTGGGCTCCGGCGATCCTTCCGCCTCAGCCTTCTGAGTAGCTGGAACTACACGCATGCGCTACCACGCCCGGCTGATTTTTTTTTTTTTTTTAATTTATTGTAGAGATGAGGTCTCGCTGCCCAGGCGGGTCTTGAACCCGCTGGCTCACGTAATCCACTCACCTCAGCCTACCAAAGGCGCGGGATTACAGGCTGAGCCACCGAGCCCAGCTTACTTTTCTTTTTTTAATCAATATTTTTTATTATGATATTGTGGGGTACAGTTAAGGGTTAGGTATACAAATATGCTTCCTTCAGGCACCCTTGTTGATAAGAGTTGTCTCCCCATCCCCAGACAGATATTTACTACCGTTAATCCCATCTCCCTTCCCCTCCCCCCCATGGTTTCCCACCACTGTCAGTCATTTCCTTTAGTATTACATTGGATGTTCAAGGTCCACTATATGAGTGAGAACATGTGATACTCAGATCTTTGTTTCTGTGAGCGGTCACTCAGTATTATAGACTCTAGTTCCATCCAGTTGCTGCAAAATTCATGATTTTGTTATTTTTTATGACTGTGTAGTATTCCATTTTGTATATGTACCACATTTTTTTAAATCCAGTCCTCTTTTGATGGACAGCGTGGTTGCTTCCAGGTTCTTGCTATTGTGAACAATGCTGTGATAAACATACATGTGCAGGTATCTTTTTTATAGAGTAATTTGAGTTCTTCAGAGTATATTCCCAGTAAGGGGATTGCGGGGTCATATGGAAGGTCAATATTTAGAGCTTTTAGGAATCGCCATACTGTTTTCCACAGAGGTTGTTCTAGTTTGCACTCCCACCAACAGTGTAGAAG
>NW_007249774.1:477532-545990 GCF_000164805.1 Carlito syrichta
TTTTTGTGGCTATGTGAATGGAATTGTGCTTTTTATTTGGGTTTCTGTTTGTTTATTATTGGTGTAAAGAAATGCAATTGTCTTTTGCACATTTATTTTATATCCTGAGACTTTGCTAAAGTCCTTTATCAATGTAAGGAGGTTTTTGAATTTATTTTTTAAAAAATATTTAATTTTTAAGAAAGTATTTATTTTTAAAAAAATATTTATTCTGCTCACAGTTCTGCATGGCTCTGGTATCTGCTTCTGGTGAGGCCTCAGGAAGCTACAATCTTGGTGGAAAAAGATGAAGAGGGTGCAGGTGTTTCATATGATGAGAGCGGGAGAGAGAGGGGAGGTGTCAGGTTCTTTAAACAACCAGCTCTCATGTGAACTAATAGAGGGAGAACTCGTTCATTACCACGAAAACAGCAGTAGGTTATCCATGAAGGATCTGCCCCCATGACCAAACATTTCCCACAAGGCCCCACCACTAACATTGGGGGTCAAAATCCAACATGAGATCTGGAGGGAACAACCATCCAAACTATATCACCATGGAAGAAATGCAGGGAGCTGCTACTTCAAACAGCCAGAGCAGGTCTTCTCCCAGTTAACCCCTAAGCATTGCTGGCTCTGACTGGGGGAGAGGGGGATTGTTGGACCAGTCAGAGGATTCACAATTTGAGACCCTAAAATTAACCAAATTAATGGGCACCGGAGACACTGAGAACAGATTTCTCATGGAAGGGATTGGAAGCTAGACTCTCGAGTGCCAGAATCCCAGTTCTGCAAAGGGAATGGGGGGCACCTTTGTGTGCTCTATTGTGGCAGTTAATTGCCATACACTGGGGGGCTCAAAGTGTAGACATGTACTCGCTCATAGTTCTGGAAGCTGGAAGTCTGAAATCAAGGTGCCCACTCTGTTGGCTCCTTCTTGGGCTTTGAGGGAGAAATATTTCCATGCCTCTTTCCTGGCTTCTGGCTTCTTGGTTTTCCTTGTGTGTGTAGACATCTCTCTCCAACTTTGGCCCTGGTGTCAGCAGACACGCTTCTGTCTGTGTCTCTGTGTCCAGTTTTTTTCTTTCTTAAGGACATCATTGGGTTTAGGGTCAGCCCTGATCCAGAGTGACATCATCTTAACTTGATGACTCCTGCAAAGTGCTTTTTTCCAGATAAGGTCCCATTTACAGATGGCGGGGTGGTGTGATGGTGGTTAAGGATTTGAACATAATATTTTGGGGGATACAATTCAACCCACTATAGGGAGTTCTGGGCATGCTCAGGTAATGGAATTTGTTCCTGAGGCATTTTGGAGACAAGATTTTAAAGGTCAGATCTGTTTTCCAGGCTCAGGACAGGTTCTGCCTTTTCTTCAACCCTTGTCCCATCTCCTCCAGTCCCATCAATGGCTCCACAGCTAATGTGCAGGCTCAGGCTGTTTCCAGTCTTATTTCTTTCTGGCTATATTCAACCTCTGAACCATTCGGACACTGGAAACTTTCTCCCTTGAGTCATCGCTACTGTGTAGTGATTATGCAGGAGACACTGTATACTGTGTGTGCACATTTCATACTCATCTCGTGGCCTTTGCACTTGCTGCTCCCTCTGCCTGGAGTACTTTCCCTCCACTTCTTAGCATGTCTGGCTCCTTCTCATTACGTCAGCCTCAGCTCCAATGCTCCCTCCTCAGCTAGGTCATCACTGAATTACCTATGTAATGAGGCCTCCCATGTCTCAGGCCTGGGTACTCTCGCTTCCATGAAGTTTTGTCACTTTTTAGAAAGTGCCACTCATCTGGCTCCTTGTCTGTCTTACCAAGAAGATGCAGACTCCAAAAAGGCAGAACCCCTCTGGTTTCTGCTGCTGCCTCCTCATTTTTAGAACACCACCTGGCACCTGCCAGGTGCACATAAATATTAATAGAGTGAATGAATGTCTCCCTGCAATGCTATGAATTATTTGAGTATAGGGTACCTGTCTGATTTGTCTTATCTTTGTGTCACCCTCAAGGCCCAGGAAAATCATTACGTGCATAGAGATATCAATAAATATCCATTGCATTAATAAATACAATGAATTAATGGGTTTATTCATGATGTGTCAGATTCATAGTAATTGTTCAATTTAGAAAAAGTAAGGTCCGGAAAATATTCCGTCTGATAGAATAGTTTTAGTGTTTCTCTAAATTCAGTTCTGTATCTTTCATGATTTTCCATATCTGCATACAGCTGGCACAATCACTTATATCCTGTGTTCTTTAAAGTAACTCAATCTAAACATAAATCAATTTACTCAGAAATAAAACTTTTATCATTATTGTAAATGGAAAACTAGAGTAATTTGTTATAAATAGGATGTAACCTTTGAAACTAAATATAATAAAACAAAACACTGTTGTCAAATTCTTGCTATGGAGGGAAGGCTCTGAGCTTACAGAAAGAACACCGTCTTTGTTATAAAAAAGAGATTAAGCTGTGATTTTGCACTGTAGATTTCCAAGTCGTTACCACTGGGGGAGACTGGGTGAAGAGTACATGGAATCTCTTTGAGTTATTTTCTCATGATTGGCTGTGAATCTATAACTCCTTTTAAAAAAAAGTATGACCTTAAGAAAGAGACTAACAGCTGGGCTTGGTGGCTCAGCCTGTAATCCCACGATTTGGGAGGCTGAGGTGAGTGAATTGCCTGAGCCCGTGTGTTTGAGACTCACCTGGGCAGCTTAGTGAGACCTCATCTCTACAATAAATAAAAAAATTAGCCGGGTTTGGTAGCATACGTCTGTAGTTCCAGCTACTTGGAAGGCTGAGGCGGAAGGATCGCCGGAGCCCAGCAGGTCAAGGCTGCGGTGGCTGGGAGCGGCCACTGCACTCCAGTCTGCATGACAGAGTAAGACTCCAACTCAAAAAAAAAGAGATTAGCAAGTGGTGCCCAGAGATGAGGAAGCAGTACAACTCCTCCTTTGCCTCAGGAGCATGCAAAGATTAATAATAATAATAATAATATTAATACTAGTAATTTAAAAACCTGAGAAGGGGTAAGTTTCTTACAGCATGATTTCATAGTATCTCATGCCATTTCTGTGCACCAACTTGGATCATTCTGGATGTGCAGGACCTAGACTTTGAGACACACTGGTCTAGGAGAAACAAAAGCTACCAATGGAGTGGGGTAAACGTGAAGTCCTCTGAAGTCACCTTGACTCCAATACTGTGATTCTGTTTAACAGCCGCTAGGGCACAGCCTACAGCCACTCAGCATCTGGCAAGGGTGCAGGACCCTGGGCACTCTCACATGTTGCTGGGGGAAACAGAAAGTGGTACAACTACTTAAGAAAACTGTTTGGAAATTTCTTAAGTTAAACATCCTATTCTTGACCTCAGCAGTTCCATTCCTAGATGCTTACCGAAGCAGCATAATAAAATTTAACCACGCAAATATGTGTATACAGATATCCACAGCTTTATTCATGATAGTCTAAAACTGAAGAAAAGATGTCCAACAACAGGTGTTGGATAAACAAGTTATGGTGTATGCATCCAATGGACATCTCAGCTATGAAACGAATGAACTACTGATCTGTGCAAGAACATGGATGAATCCTAGACGCATTATTTTGAGAGGAGGAAGCTAGACTTATAAAGGTACATCCTGTATGATTCCATTCATAAAAAGTTCTAGAATAGGTAGAACCGATCCATGATGATAAAAGCAGATCGAGGGTGGCGTATGTTGGGTGGGTTCCATATTGACTTCAAAGGGACAAAAATGAATATTCTGTATTGAGGGACATCTCTCTGTCTTGATTGGAGTGGTGGTTATACTGGTGCATACATTTGTCAAATCTCATTACACTGTACTCTTAAGATCCATGTATTGTGTTTTATGAAGGTATCTTTAAAAAGTTGACTCGAAGCCACTCAAACCATGCCATTTTCAGCCTCAAGATCTGTAATGGCTTCTTTTCACATTTAAAATTAAGTTCACAAGCCCTCTATGCCCCATAGAAACAGATCCCAGAACTCTGTGTTTTCATCTTTGACCCTATTCCCTGCTCTTCTCACTTCACCCAGCTACACCGGCCTTCTTTAATTTGTACATCTGCCCAGAAGACAATCTTTCGCTTTGCCACCCAAACGGATGCAGCTCCTGTCTTTTGCTGTTCTATCACCTGACTTAAATTATCTGTCCGATGAGTTCTTGGGTCTTTATCTGCATGTACACTCCACAACTCTGCAGGCTTCAGGTGAGGGGGCACTTGTCTGTTTCATTGCCATGATCCTGCATGTCCCCAACTCCTGGCACATATAGGGTGGTCCCTTCACACATAATTGTTGAACGAATCAAGTAGATGACAAAAACTATGATGTAGGATGTATAATTAGCCAGAACCAGGCTCTCCTACCTCCAGATAATTGAGGGGTCTTCATTTAGGATGAGGGGGAGAGAGGAGAGGAAACAAGATTGATGCAAAGTCCTGGGGCCTGACCATAGGAGAGTGACAGAAGTCACAGACCAATTTTAGCAGGGAAATTTAAACTTAGAAAATTGGCCTGGCCACAGAGCATTCCCTACTTTCTTGTATGGCCCAGATATGGGCTGGGAAAAGGTTGAAGCCAGAAGGTCCCAGATAGCTCCTAGAATTCTAATATATTCTCGGTGTATCATAGGAAGGAGCAGATGATTTTTCTGAGGTTCTCAGGACATCAGACCCCAATCGGCATCAACACTGGGGTCCCAGTGTGTCATAGCAGGATGCCTCCGAGAGGCAGAAAGGGAGCTGGGCATTAGGGCTCAGGGGATTGGAGGGTGCAGTGATGGTGGTCAAGAATGTGGTCATTCTTCTTCTTTGATGGGATGACTCCGTGTGGAGCCCCAAGCTGGACACAGTTCTGGGGAGAACCAAGGAACCTGAATCAACTGAGATTCAGCTTGTTCTATAAAAATGGGGGCTTGACACAGAACTTGAGTGAATAAAAAATAATGGAAGGTGCTTTTTATATACTCCTTAGTTTTGCTGACTAGAATTCAACTCGCAGCATTCTTATTTGATAAAATATGAGATGAAGAAAGAGAGGCTAAGCCGTCCATCTGGGAAAGCTCTAGAAAAATGAAAGGGATGGCTAATTAGCTTCATCCATTAATTCATTTAGCCATTCTTCCCTCTCCCATTTTATCTACCAAACATTTACTGAGTAGCTAGAATTTCTGAGGCACTGAAATACTTCCTGGAAATACAAAGATGAATTAAAAACAATTCCAGACTGGAATTAGAGGAAGATTCTAGAAGCAATTCCCTGCTTCCAATTTCTGCAAATCTATAATCAATAAACACAAAGTTCTTTCCTAAATAGCTCTTAAAATGAGTTGGTGCTGTTAAAGCTTATTTTGTGTTTGTTTGTTTTTCAGATGAACAGCAACAACCTATTTCTGTGAGTGTTGGTAAGTGTTAGAGGAAATGTCTGAACCCAGTTTAGGTTGTATATGAGAAAGGAAGCAGCTCTGTTTGTATAAGGTGAAGGGGTCAGCAGGGTCTGCAGGAGATGGACAGGGAGAAAGGCACCTCTTCATCAAGGTTCTCTTGCTTGGCTTTGGAGTGCCTGTGTGCCTTCCAAATGCCAAGCCCCAGGCTAGGTGCTGTGCAGGGTACCAGGATACAGGAAAAAAAGTCTCTCTTGCAAATCATGTACTGAGCAGGCAGCAGACTGCAGACCCATCGGCCAATTGTGTCCCATGGAGCAGAATTGTTTCAATTGCACAGCCTTAATTTTGTTTGTTTATTTGTTTGCTAGTTGCTGAGACAAATGCTGGCCCCTTTAAACCCTACTTTTTAGCACTACAGAGCATGGAAGTTAAAATACACCACTTCCCAGACTTCTGTAGCTGGTGCTACAGGTGACCTCAGTACCAGCAAGCAGACTATCTCTACATCCTGGAGGGTAGGAGAGAGAGAGAGGAGAGAGCTGGTGGAAGGAGAGCAGCAAGAAAGGAGCAGCCCCTCAGATGCTCAGCAGTGGTGGTGATCGACATTCTGTGTCTGGCTTTGGCATCCTGGGGGCTGTGAGGCATTAGTGCAGCTCCCAGTGTGGTTGAGCAGTTTCCATAACAGCATTGCCCTGACTGCACGGCATCCAAGCCTGGGTCCCTGACCTTCCTAGAAAGGCTATCCATTGCCTAAAGTTTTGTAGTAAATTCATTTCTGCATAAACTCTCTCTACTGGATTCTGTTACCTGTAACAAAGAACTCTAACAGAATTGCCCAAACCAGATGTTTAGCTGTTCTTGAAAAACTGGAAATCTTTATACACTGGGACAGGACAGATTTTCATGAAGCAATGGCCACAAGTCATAAGAAGGCGGCTTCCTTCAGAGGAGCTCAGCGTTGGCTAATCAACCACCGCTACCCCTGGCCTGTACATTTACATCACTGTTTGTCTGCTTTCCACTGGTACCTGTAAAATCCTCAGCATGACAGTTACCAGAAGCTCTACACATCAAATCCCTTTTTTCTGTGCTGTGTCAATTTATTTTTTTAACCAAAAAGCCTACATGCTTTCTGAATCATATAACTAATTATTTTTAACAAATTCAAGTTTTTAGTTTTCTCCCTATGTTTGAAACACACAAAATCAAGCCAGAAACTTAAACAGAATAAAGAAAGATTGATTTGGAATTTTGAAATAAAAAGGACTATATTTGTTCTCCTGATGGGAAATGTCATCATCTCTAGTTGTGGGATATTAATATGCCATTCTTATACTAGAAGAATATCATGTTAGCAGAAATTAATCCATCAGCATTCTGTGTGGTGACCAGCACTGTCAGCTTAATAGCCACTGAGAAGCTGATGATGTGGAACAAGACTAAACAGCAGTGTAAATAGAGAGATGCACCGTGATTCTTCAGGTGCCCAAGCAGATTAACCTGCTTATCGATTAGGCAGCTTGTAAATTAATGAGTTATCCCCATTAATTATCTGTGTGTCTTCATAAAAGTCCTCATTGGATTTTCCAGTGATGAAGTGAGCCCGGTAAAGAATAAAATGAGGGTGATGCCACACGGAGAGTCTGAATTTATGTCTCAGTGACTCTGGGTGTCTTCTCCCAGGTGAAGTGATTGTTGTTCTGCCTTCTGCATGCTCGGGGCATGATGGGAATGTCAGGGCTGACTGTCTCCTCAGCCTACAGCTACACTTCCTTCCATAGCTGACCCTAAATCTGGTCAATGCCTCAGTTGCCCTTCCCATCTTTCTTCAGAGCGGAACAGCCGTCCTTGACACTGTAAAATGCAGTTAGGTGCCCCTCTGGCAGGTCCCCAAGGTGTCCCACCACACTGATAATGGCACAGCAATTCCTCTTCCTTTCCCATCTCTTCAGCCAGCCCCATAAGCTGGATGAAACATGTAGCCGGGTCCAAGCTTATCTGCTTGCTGTACGACAGCCAATTAGACAAGAGACAACAAGTTGGAGCAAGAAAGCCAACTTTATTTTGAACAATCAGCAAACTGAGAAGATGGTGGCCTAGTGTTCTAAAATAACCATCCTCAGTACAAATTTCAGGTTCATTCTATGTTAAGGGCAGGGGGAGGAGGAGCGGGTTGGGATCACATGGTGACCAACGACCGCAGACATCTGGGTCCCAGCAGGGGTCCAAGGAGTCTAGAAAGCTTGATCAGGTCACAGTGCTCTTGTATGTCTCTGACAGAACACACTTGTTTACCTACATCCCCTTTAATACCAGAGTCAGCTTCAAGAACTACATGATAACTGTCTTTGCATTTTATCTCAGTGCTCTGAATTATCCAAGCCTACCTGCAGGAATGGTTGAAGGCCCCTTCAACAAAAATGGAGTTAGATATGTGAGTTCTTTGGCTGTTTTTCTGTTACAGATGGAGCCTGTGGTTGATTATTCTCTGCCCATGAGTGTCCTGTTAGGGATAGGGACAAAGTAAGACCTTGTTGAGCGCTAGTCAAACTGAGCAACCATGTTTCTATTGTCAGGAAACCTTGCTGTGGGGCAGTCTCATGTCTGTCTTTTCTGAGCCTGCTGCTCTGAGGACGATGGGATGAGCCTGGGGAAATGTGTTCTCCAGGTAGGTGAGTCCTGGCTCCCAGGAAGCTGCGTCTTTGTTTGTAAGCTGAAGGGTGGAGAGAAGACACTCCCTGAGGTCCCAGGGAGTCCCATGGGAAGGAACCATGACCTTCCCCCTCTGGGTATGTGTCCTCATGTCCAGCACCCAGCCTCAGGGCTGTCTGCCTCTGCTGAACCCCTGCCCTTCTTGACTTGTGCATGTGGTCTCACCTCTAACTTCCCTAGGCACTTCTAAACCAGGCACTTCGTCTCTTTGGATGATTCACCCAGGAGATCCTGTCTTTCTTGTCGTATATCTTATGTAAACTTCCTGACATTTCACATAAGTGAGTTGTGCCCTTCTCTAAGTATTTTCCTATTTACAAGATTTATACATTTTCATTAGTTGGGAAATGAAGGAAGGTAAACGTGTGTGATGAGTTCTCCATCCTGAAACAGGAATTTTGGGTGTTCGGCACTCTATAAATTCACCTGCCCTGGACCATATATCAAAAACCATGGGTTCTAATGGCAGTATACTCTTGTTGTATATATTTCACAGCTTTGCAGCTCACATATTAAGCTTTTGTTGTTTTTGTTTGTTGCTGGGCAGAAACTGCTTTTCTGTGTCTTTTTACAAAATTTATTTGTACTGGAAGGTGTGAGTAGAAATTACATGAATTGTTCTGCTGGGAGTGTTGGCACTGTCCTCACTATCTGATGGATAGTGGGGTGGAAGGGAGGTGCAGGCTGTCTTGGCCACATCTCAGCTCTGCCATGGATCACAATGTGGCCTTAAATACATCTTCTCTCTTCCGAGATTCAGCTGTTTCTTACTCCATCGCAGAAGAACGTGCATAAGATGATCATCAGAGGCCCTGCCTGCTACGATGCGCTGTAATTCTATGGTGCTCTAATAACAGGGCAGCAGATATGAATCTCTAGACATCTTCTGGAGTGAGTGAGAAGCAAGTGAGGGCTTGTGCACCGCCTTTGGAGACGTCAGACTCCAGGAAAGTGGTCAGTGAAAATAGATGCCTGGAGTCATGGTGCACAGAATGAAGGGTTGAATATCAAAGCAGCCTCTTCTCTGTTGCCTGGATAAGATATGTTATCCATGTATGAGGACCATTTATCTTTTATCTTTCCCCTGTGTACAGGCAGAGAGATCCAGAAAAGATAGATCATTTGTTGAATTAAAACTCAGAAGGCATCACCTTACACAACAGGGGAATGGGTTCCTGATATTTCTTTTTTTAACTCTACTTGAACAAGTCCCAGTTTGGCTAGAAAATTGAACTAGCTTTGTTTTCTTCTGTGGATACAAAGGCTTCAGATAGAGAAAGCCAACAAATTAATAATGCAACCATTCTTAGGTGAGGTAAATTTTCTAAAAACAAAATAAGGGAGCAGATTATGTCTCAGCAGGAGCTTAACAAAAGTTTTATGAAAAAAATTGAATGAACTAATTTATAGAAAAGATGAACAAACCATGATTTTCTGTTTGTTTGGTTAAACAACCAAAGAATGACCTAGCATGTTTAAACTATAGTGAGAGTGGATTATTTCCACCATGCTGATTCTTGTTCCCAGATAACTTGGCAAAGAGATAGTGGTTCAGGGAAGAACAGAGACTACCACATGCTGTGCATTTATAACATCCATGTGACATGCTTGTAAAGCATCATGACCTCCAGTGCCAGCTCTGGAGACTCTATGTGAATGAGAGGATGTTGTATGCCCTGTTTCTGAAACTTGACCACACATTGGTACCACCTGGTAAGAAAATAGTGATGCCTAAACCCTATCATAAGACATTCTAATGAAACTGACATGAGCTATGCCCTAGGCAGAGGGATTATTTTAAGTTGTCTGGGCAATTATGGTGTGAAGAGATGTTTGAGAATCATTGCTGTGGGAGTAGAAAGTGTCCCAGGTGATTTTAATAATTTTAATAATTGCAGCCCAGGGCTTTGCCCATCATGGAACAGAGTGTGCAAAGGAGTTTGTGAAGAGATTTTGAATTTGAAAAATCTGATAGCACAAGTATCCTCACATTCCTTTTCCTACAAAATCAAGAAATGGTAGATTAAATAAGACAAATGTACTATTAAATATACAGTTGATCTTGCAAGACCAGAAATAGCCAGGTGTAATAAAAAAGAGAGAACTAAAGCAGGTTGCACACCTCTGCCATGGATCCCTAGGCATGAGAAAGAAAGAGGGTAGTAATATCAATAATCTAGGGCAGAGATTTCTTAATTTTAACTACAAACAAGAATCATCTAGAAAGATATCAAGGTACATTAATGCCAAATCTCATTCCAGACGTATTAATATCTCTATGAATGGGGCTCAGCTATCAGCATTTTTAAATAAGTTCTCCCAAGTGATTCTAATATACTGCCAGGTTGATTCAGGCTCTTGGGTTTTAATTCCTATAGTAAAATCAGAAGCAAACCAAGGATACTGATTATCACCACATTATTCATCATTACTCTGAATGCCCTAACAATATAGCAAAACAAGAAAAGGAATAAAAATTAAAGGGATTGGAAATGAAGAAATCAATAGTTGATAATTGTAAATGGTATTATTCTCTATATGAAAACACAAAAGAACCATCAGAAAACCTAAGAAAACTAATAAAAAGTTGAACAAGGTAAATAGATAACACAACAATTAACAAAAATTAGTTTATTCCTAAATAGTAGAAAATACAGATTAGACCATGACATATTTTTAAAAAGTATTTACAAGACTAAAATCTTAAAGGTGGTTACAAATAAGTCTAGTAAAAGATGAATAAGACTTGTATAGAGTAAATAATAAAAGTTTAGTAAGGACATAAAACAAGATTCAAATATATGATGAGGTATACCATGTTCATGGAAAAAAGATTCATTATTTTAATTAATTCAACAAGTATACATTTATCAATTTTCAGGGGCCAGGTAGTATTCTGGGAACAAATTTTCTACTTAATGAAGCTTATAATATTATGTATGGCATGTCTGACGTTAATAAATCATATAGAGACTAGAACAAAGTAAGATATTTTGGGAATGCAGTAGTGGAGAGAATTTCTGTTTTATGTAAGGTACTTTGGATAATGAATCCTGATAATATGACATTTGAGCAGGAAAGTGCGTACATGAGTTAGAAAAATACTAGGGGAGACTTACTCCAGGCAGAGAACAAAGTAATACCAATGCCCTGAGAAGATGCAAACTTGGTATGCTGAAGGATAACAAACAGGTATCTCAGTAGGCCTGGAGTCAGGGATGTGAGTGTATGTGATGGGAATGGTAGAATTCAAGGCAAGAATAATAGACAGACACAGCTCAGCTAATGCCCTGCTGGCTACTATAAGGAGTTTGGTTTATATCACTAATAGGAATGGGAATCCATGAGATGGTTTTTAAACAAGGGAGTTGATGTTAGCTAACTTAGATTGTAAATGGTTCACTCAGCTTCTCTGTGTCAATAAATGGAAAGAGATCCATGATAGAAACCAAAATACAAACTTGAGGTTACTGCTGTCATTGAAGTGATGAACATACGAGGTGGTCACAATGACAGTGCTGAGAACCACTCACATTCTGGATGTATTTTGCAAGTGGAGTCAGCAGAATTTGCTTATCAGTTTGGAATGTGAGATAAAAAGTAGGGTCAAAGATGACTTTAGGATTTGACCACAACCATTGAAAGGAGAATGTTTCAGTCCATTCCCCGAAATAGGGAAGACCACGGAGGGGACACATGGTGTTGGTCTGGAAACTAAAGTCTCAAGTGATTATTAGAGTTTTTACATCATTAGTTGTGTATGAAGTTTTGGAGTTCAGAGGAAGGAGGGTGAAGTTTGGGGTGAGGATACAAATGTATCAGTATATGGATGAGATTTTAAACAGAGGCGCCATGAGATACAGAGCAGCACTTCTCAAAGGGTAGTCCCAAGAGCAGCAGCACCAGTTTGCCAGGAAGATAAGTTCTTGGGCCTAAACTCAGACCTACTGATTGAGCAACTCCAGGGATGGGGTCCTGCAGTCTGTGTTTAACAAGCAGTGCAGGCAACGTGAGCCTTCTGGAGTCTGCAAAATCTCCTCCAGTGATTCTGCATGGAGAGAGAAGATGGTTCCTTCTAGTTTTGAGCTCTGGGACCTGCTGAGACTCCGGGAGCAGGACGTAGAGATGAGAAAGAACCAGCTAAAGAGACTGAAGGGAAAGCAAGCAAGGTAATACTAGGAAGATGAGTTTTCTCTCCGGATAAATGTGCAGGTGAAATGTAACCCTCCAAAATATCAGAAGTTAACAGAGCTTGACAGATGATTCTAAAAGTCATATAGCGAGTAAAGGGCCAAAGATGGATAAGAAAATTATGAGAAGGCAATCAGGATTAAACCCAGTGGAAATCACAATAGCTGAGATTAGTGTATGGGAGAAATGGCATCACAAATCAATGGGAAAAGATGGACTCTCTAATCACTGGTGCAGAGACAATTGGCTAGACATATGGAAAAGATTATATTTAGATCCTACATAACACCATATACAAAAATATATTCCAGATGGATTAAGGGCCTACATGTGAAAGGCAAGTGTTTCAAAAGAAAATATAGGAAAATATCTTGCTAAGATAGTAAAGAATTTCTTGAGAAAAAGTGATAAATTTGAACACAACAAAACTTAAGATATTTGAATGACGAAAGTCAATTTCACAGATTGGGAGAAAGTATGAGTAATATGCACCAGGGATAAAGTTTGATGTTCAGAATATTCAGATGAAGAAAGTAATAATTTAAAATATGATAACAGGGAAAAATCCTGGCAAAAAAATTTAACAAAAATGGATAGGAAAAGAAATCTAAATATATAATAGATATGCAATAAAAAAATGCTTGGCCTGGCTAGTTAAGAGAGACATACAAAATCAAATATTAGTATGCCATTTCCTGCTAGACTAGCAAAAAGGAATAAGGGTAATTATCAAGCTGTATTAGTTTTCTATTGCTGCAGTAACATTGCTATAAATTTAGTAGCTTAAAACAAGGCAGATTTATTTTCTTACAGTTCTGGAGCTCAGAAATCAGTTTCATTGGACTGGAGTCAAGGTATTATAGAGTTAGTTCCTTTGGAGGCTATGAGGAAGAGTCCTTGTTTTTGCCTTTTCTGGCTTCTGGAGCGGAATTTCTTACATTCCTTGGCTCTTGGCACTACCTTCATCTTCAAAGCCAGCAGGATAGCATCTCCAAGTCTCTGTGGGCTGCTCTCATCACAGTGCCTTCTATTTCTCATGTCCTACCTCTCTCAATCACAGAGGTGATGGGATGGGATGTGATGCCAATCTCAACCACAGAGGACCTCTGTGATTACAGCAGACCCATTTGGATAACCCATCACAATGTCCCCACTCAAGACTCTTCACTTAATCTGCAAACTCCCTTTTGTCATATGAGTTAGCATTCAAAACTCTCAGCAACTGGAAATTGGACACCTTGGGAGACCTGACTCCAGTCAATCATACAAACTTTGGAAAGGATGCCAGCCACCAGGAACTCTCATTCCTTACAAAGCAGTGTGGTCTCTTTTGAGAATAATTTGTCAACACCTCCTGGAATTGAAAGTGTGCCTCTCCTGTGGCCTACAATTCCATTTCTAGTTGTCTACCAGATATGCACAAGAATGTTCTTGGAGGCATCATTTAAAATGGGAAATAAAAGAAAAAGAAGCTAATTGGTTTTCAGAAAAAGCATGTATAAATAAATAGTGGGTGTATATACAGTAAGATGCTGTGCAGCAATGAAAATAAATAATGCCAATATGCACCAATAATGCATATCACATAGATTATAGAGTGCAAAAAGTGTCTTGCAAAAGAAAGAATACAATTTTACTTAGGTAATAACAAAAACACACAAAAATGTGGGTATTGCTAATGGATGCATACTATTTTGTCGGCCTAATAATCCAAGAACTGATGAAAAGGGTTATGATTTCTAGGAAGAAAGTTGGGAGAGAGGAATCAGACATTGGATTTCAGCTTTGTATCCTGTTTTACAAAATGGTAAAATAATGGCATTTATCTCTTTTAATCTTGGTGGCTTAGGTCTCTATTATATTGCTTTCAGAGCATTTCTCAAATGGCTCATACATTCAAAAAATAAAAAAAGAGTGCCTGCAGATGCCTTATTAAAAAGTATCTCTCTTCCAGTCGACACTGTTGCCTCAACTGGAGATTCATTTGTGTTAGACACTAATGCTTCATCTCCTTGAACACTGCTCAGCTTTAACTTTCTTTACTCTAATTGCAGGACCCAGTTTTCCTTCTAGCAAATGAGCCCTGCCCCTGCCTGGCTTAGTCAACTCTGGCTCCAACACCCATGTTTTGATGCTTAAAGAGGTGAATCTAGCTCAGAATTCCCAAGATGGAAAATGGTTAGTGCAGGTCTCTCCTGTGAAGATGCTTTGAGGAGTCTGGACAGGAGTTCCCACCAGTAGACAGCTGGAACAGCTCTGGTCCCTGCCAACTTAAGAGTCTTCAAAGTTTCATTGGTTTTCAGATTCCCATCTCGCTCTGGTAATTTCCTTTTGTGGTTTAGTTTAGCTATAGTCTGATTCTGTTAATCACAACCAAAGTGCTCTAATTCTCATCTACTTTCTTGCATCCATCTATGTATAGCAGAACCCTTATCAGATAGCTTACCTCCTGCTTCCATCTCTGTGAAGCAGAGCCCTGGTCCCACTCCCCTTTCCTGTATCCAACTCTGGGTAGCAGAGGCTTCATTCCCATCTTCTTTCCTGCACCCATCTCTGTGTAGCTAAGCTCTCATCCCCATGTAATTTCCTGTATAGAGTCCTGTGCTGTTGAGCACTGATCTCCATCCTTCTTCCTGAAACCATCTCCATCTAGCAGAGCACTGAAAATGCCCATTGTCTTACCTGTATCCATCTTTGTGTAGCTGAAGCCTGATCCCTATCATCTTACCTGCATCCATCCTTGTGTATCAGAGCCCTGATCCTCATCCTCTGTCTTGCATTATCTCTGTGTATCATAGCACTGATCCCCATTATCTTACCTGCATCCATCTCTGTAGCTGAGTCCTGATCCCCATCCTATTTCCTTTATCCATCTCTCTGTAGCTAAGCCCTGATCCCCATCCCTTTGTTTTGCATCCATCTCTGTGTATCAGAATCCTGATCCTCATCCTGTTTCCCGAAATGATCTTTGTGTATTAGAGCCCTATTCCCCATCCTCTATCCTGCATCCATCTCTGTGTAGCCGCATGGCTGTTGGAGATGCCTGCACAGCTCTGGGCACTCACCTGGGTGTGACCTGTAAGTACTGGGAGTCGACACCCTTCGGGTCACACTTGGTCAGTGTGGGATTGGTAGCTGTGGAATAAACGTTTCTCTCTTTTGACTCCCGAGCAAACAGCTGTGAGGTGCATTTAATTTAGCTCCAAGAAGTCCCCCAGAACCTATGAAGAAGCCCTGGTCACAGCAATGACCTCCTGCTGTGTCCCCAGTCCTTCTTCTTGTTCCTTAGTATTTATCTGTGCAAGCCTTCAGTTCATCTCAGCCTTTGGGGAAGCTGAGGCTATAGAGCTCACTCTTGTTTTATTTTTACTACAAAAGTTTTCAAACAGACACAATAATGCAATGAACTCTCCTGTGCTTATGACTTCATGTCAACATTAGTAAGAGGTCATCCTCATGTCATCTTCTGTCCCTGCTTCCCTTCCTTTTCACTCCCCTCCTCCCCACTGGGCTATTTCAAAACAAATCCTGCACACACATTGTATATTCACCCTAAGCACTTCAGTCCATGTCTCTAAAAGATTAAGCCTCTTTTTAAAAATAATTTAATAACATTACACCTGAAACTATTAACAACTTCCTGATATTAACTGTTATTTGACTACTCAGATTTCCTATGGTCTCGTACATACGAATTTATGCTTAACTGGTTCTAATCAAGATCCCAGGACTGTCCATGGTGCTCTGGTGGCATTTTCTCTCAGATCTCTTCTCACTAATTGCATCCTCCTCCCTGTCCCCTTCAGCTCCCAACATTCATTTATTTATTGAAGAATCTGGGTCATTTGTCCTGCTGAATTTCCTGTATTCTAGATTTTGCAGATGAAATCTCTGTGGTGTCTTTTCACATGGTTTCTGCATTTCCTGAAAACTGGTTAGCTGGAAATCAGATCTGGAGGATTGATTGCATTCTGACGTTTGTTTTTGTGTATGAGTGTGTGTGTTTTCATATGTGTGCATGTGTGTTGGTGTGAGGAATACTCCCTCCTGGGTGTGCGCACCTTGTAGTGTGTTGCTTGACGCCATCAAGGAGGAGAATTACCTCCAAGTCAGAGCTTCTTTCAGGGACTGAAGGACAGAGTGGGATTTACTTAGATGGCAATAAAGCCGAAGCATCGGGACCCTTGTGAAGGCTGAAACTTCTGGGAGCCACAGAATGTCCTAGCCAGGGAGGGGAAGCCAGATTGCAATTGAGAATCCAATTCATAATAACACAGCCCAAGAAATCTTAGAAGAAAGGGCCCACACTACAGGGGCCGCAGTAAAGTATTGTGATCTATTTTCTGATTTTGAATTAACATTTGTTTTCATATCTAATTTTCTTTGCAAAGAAAGTCTTAAAAACTTGTATTATAAGCTTTAGGCCCCACAAAACCTGGATTGCTCCTGATGAAGAGGGAGAATAGTGGACACTGTGTTGTCTATGTTAAGGCAGGCATGTGTGTTGTGGTATGTGTACATGAGAGAGGGAGGGAGGGAGAGAGGGAGGGTTTGTGTGTGTGTGAGAGGGTATATGCAAATGTGTGTATGTGTGTGAGAGTGTATACTTGTGTGTGAGAGTGTTTGAATGTATGAATGTAGGTATATTTGAGTATATATGTGTGTGTGTGAGAGAGGGAGAGAGAGAGAGAGGCAGGCTGTCCGTAGAGCAGTACTTGAGTTCTAATCTCAGGACTGGGGTACTTGACTGTGACCTGTGTGCACTAGGCTCTCATTTCTGCAGTCCCCAGTAGGTGCCCAGGAAGTTTGGCATGATCCACCTGCGGATCTCAGAAGAGAGGCCCAGTTTTAGGAAGGGCAGAAGCTGGGCCCTGAGAGTGAGGAAGAGGAAGGGAAAGACTAGAGATGAGGTGGTTGGACACCTGCTTCCCCACCCTCACTCCTCCCTTCTCAGCAGGGCAGAGCTGTGTTCACAGGCTTTCCCTCCCAAAGGGCTTTCCATCCTATTCCTCATGATAGCTGAAGCCTACAGTTCATCTAAATGGTTTCCCTGCTGGTTTTGAATGCAGTTGTATAAAACACTGATGTATAAATTACACCATTGTGGGTGTCATTTGGGTCTGAACATATCAATGTGCATGCAGGCATCCTCAGAAATAACCTTTTTGTTAATTGCAGTTTGTGGTTTGGTAATTTAGCATAAATTGGCTTCCCGTGTATTGGCATGTTTTGGCAGGGAATGTGAAATAACGGAGGATGTTTCATTAATCAGAACTCACTTATAATAGGTTCCTCAGGGGGGTCTGTATCTGAAATCTGGCTATAAACAAACATAAGCTTGGGGAAAAAGCAGGGCTGCCCTTTCCTATGCATCTGCTGGAGGAGAAAGAGGAACCCAGAGTGTCTCCTTCACTTTTTTCCACTCACCCACTGCTGGATTGTGCAGGGATGACCCATGTGCCCAAGACTTTGAACTACAAAGATGGAGAATACAGAGGGTAAGCAAGATAGTAAGATATAGATCTTCTCCTAAGGAAGTTGCATGCGATTCAAATCAATTAATGAACATCTCTTTTGTGTTGGACTCAAGAAGAAAACAAAAGCTAACCCTAACAAGGCAGCCTGGATTCTCACACCCTTACTGATCAAGAAGAGATGCAGACAGGAAGCTGGAATCAAAAGGGAGTTAGCTGAGTTCTACTCATTCATTCAGTTATCAAATATATGCCTACCATATTTCAGAGGCTGTGCTGGGGGTACAGGTGCTTAAGAACTCTGCACTGAATCCTGGAGGGAGTATGAAGGGTGGGGGTCATGGGAAGCCTTCTTGCAAGTTCTTGTTTCTGGCATGTCCTTCAACAAATCTGCTCCGAGGTTCTGGGCTCCAGCCATGCTGGGACTTTACAACCTTGAAAATGGCCCTGCTCCTTCCTTTAAACCTGCATGCTACCCCATAGGTTGGGTGGGGGCTCTCTTTTCACACTCTCTGATCTGTCTTAGGTCTTATCCCCTTTGAAGAGATCTAGCATGACTTGAACTATGTTTGCCCAGGGTCTCCTGTGAACCCACCATGTGAACTTCTGCTCTGCAGTGCTCATCACTCTGGCAAACAGTGGTTCAAGAGGAAAACTGTGTCTGTCTTGTATGCTGCAGTATCCCCACTGCCCAGCAAGTGCCTGAAATGAGGGAGGTGACCAACAAGTGTTTGTAACCGAAATAAATGAATAAAGGGACACAAACATAAATGAGTGAAGGAGAACATGAAGGGCATCGCTGTACTCTTAGGGTTCCGTGCAAAGTAGAAAGTGGAGAAAGGGACAGTGGACTCATAACAAGTTGACAAGTGAGTCACAAATGCTGTTTGCTGATAAGACAGGCAGCCCCATCCTGTCTGATGCCATCTGATAAAAAACTCAAAAATGAAATATTTATTTTCTCTCTCCCCTCACATCAAGGGCTGACCACGTGATGAAGTTCTGGCAAGTGAGAAGTAAGCATAATCCTGATTTGAAGATCCAAGGAGAGTTTTTACTTCTTTGTAGAAGGAGCAAGCACACAGTTGACTGTGCCCTCTTTCCCTAAGCATTGATGTGATGGGTGGGGCTGTGGCAGCCACCTTGAGATGATGTTCATCAATTGTGACAAAAGTCAATGTACAAGGAAGGTGGCAGCACAACAGTAAGGTCAAGTAAATTTGGGTATTACATGGCATCAGTGAGACAGTGAATTTAAACTGACAATCAATCACTTCTTGACAATTTATTATGTGACAATTTATTCTTGACAATTTGGCCACAATTCCTTGGGATTTCTGTTACGAACAAACATGTTTCCAATCGATATTGCTAATTGGGAGTGGCCTCTGGAATTTTATGTTTTAATTCTAAACCACATTGTGGGCTAATGTGGTGTTCAGGCACTGGGCAGAGATGAATGACTGTGGAGAAGCAGAAAAGACCCTCAGGCTCATAATCCTCAGTGTCCCCTCCCGCGGGCAGTGCAATGTCTCTCCAGCCACCCTGGGAAGGTGACAGTGCCACTCTAATTGCTGTAATTGATGGCTCGTCCTCCGGCTCCGCGGCTGCTCCCTTTAATAACCCACCTTGGAAAAGATTACAGCTTTTATTAGGCTGTAGCCAAACACGGATGACCTTGATGAAGCATCTCAAGCAGGATTTGGCGCATCCTGCTTATCTGTGCACAGGGCGAGCTGTGCCCTGGGTGAGCTGTGCATGGGAAGAGCTGTGTACTGGGTGAGCTATGCATGGGTTGTGTTGTGCATGGGCCAAGTTGTGCATAGGGAGAGCTGTACATAGGGCGAGCTGTGCACACAAAGAAAGCCCCCTCCCTTTTGCACCTAGTGAGGTTCATGACTAGAAACTTCAGAGTCTCAAGCTCTCCAAGCCCATGGGCCATGCTGAGCCCTGCCCTGCCACACACCCCAGGAGTCCCAGCTCTGTTTTCTTTGTGATGCCCTGCTCCAACTGAAGAACTCCCATGACTCAACACTCACTATGGAGCTGTTTAAGGCACCATTGCACAGGCCCCAGCCTCTGTTTTCTGCATTGTGCAAACGAAGTGCTTTTGGGTCAAATACACATCCCATGCTCCCAAAGCATGAGCGGTTGTACTGCTTCCTACAGAAATCTATAGACTTCTGCTATCCTGCTTATTAATTTCTATACTTGGCAAATGTCTAGAGAGCTGTACTATAGGGCCAGGCATTGTGCTGGGTGCCTGCATGGAATAAGAGGAAAACCATAACCCTTGCCCCCATGGAACTAAAATGGGGAAACAGACACCAGTGATATATTTACATACATAAGCGTGAAATTTTACAACTCAAATAAAGGCTCCACAGGGGAGAGAACTTTGAGGGCTGATCAAAAGGGAATGTATTGGTCAGAAAGGCCAGGGACAGTTTCTCTAGGAAAGAACATTGGCACTGAGACCTAAATCAGGGTTTCCCAGCAACAGTGCTCAGGGCGTTAGGGCTGGCCCATTCTCCATGGTGGCAGGTGGAGCAGGGACTGTCCTGTGCATGGTAGATGCTTGGCAGAATTCCTGGTATCTGCCCCCAACATGCCAGCAGCATACTCCCTTTGTTTAAACAACTCAAAATGTCTCCAGATGTTGCCAAATGTCTCTTAGTGGGCAAACTCGCCCTTGGGGGAGCAGCACTGGTCTAAATGTCCCCTAGGTGTTCACTGGGTGAAGGGAGGTGAGGAGGTGGGAAGACACCCCAGGCAAAGGGGAGAGCAGATGCAGATGCCCTGCAAAGGCAGACTGGGCCCTGGAGCTGATCAGAGGGGCAGCCCTGAGGCAGGAGTGCGAAGGGAGCACAGACGGGAGGCAGGTGGGACCGCACATGCCAGTGGAGGGTTGGGTCTTTGTCCATGTCTGTGTTCTCTTGGTCACACAGAGCGCCCCCAGTACCACATGAAAAGAAATTGCACAAGGGTATGAGTACCAAAAATTAGGGATTCCTGGGGCACTTGGAAGCTAGGAGTTTCAGGTGCTTTATGGTCAGTCAGGACGATGGTGAGGAAACAGCTACTTCTGTCCAAGGAAAAAACGGATGAACAAAATCCACACACAGGTAAGAGCTCTGCGTTTCTGCTTCTCCTTCGGGCTTTTACTTTTATCCCTGCAGCCACTGCTCACCCTACCACAAAGATGATATTTATTCTTTTATTGCTGGCCGGATCATAGGCAAACTCAGCCTCTCTCGTATCCCAACAGGACACTTGAGAGAGGCTGACGTCTGCCAAAGAACATTTCACAGTAGTCACAAAACTTTTGAGAAAATAATTACAGAGAACACATTCAGCACTTCTAAACCTTGGGTGTGTAATTTCCACACGAATTCTTCTCTAACACCATGGGAGGCTATGGGCAACTGGGCCAGCTTCTGTTTTTAAAAGCTCCCCAGTTGGGCACAGTGGCTCATGCCTGTAATCCCAGCAATTTGGGAGACTGAGGCAAGAGGATCACTTGACCCAGGAGTTTGAGACCAGCCTGGGAAATGTAACAAAACATTGTCTCTATTTTTAAAAAAAGTCAAATTAGCTGGGCATGGGGGTATGTGCCAGCCGTCCCAGCTACTGGGGAGACTGAGGCCAAAGGCTGGGCAACAGAATGAGACTCTGACTCAAAAATAAATAAATAAAATAAAAATAAAAAAGCTCCCCGTCAATGGAAAAATATTAACATAGTTTCTCCTCACCACTGGCACCACTGATCACCACTGGTACCTGGACCCCGTCAGCACCAGTGTGGTCTGGTGTCAGGGCCAACCCGTGGATGCCATCATGAAGGACTTTGGCCTTCTTACAAATAATAATCCAGTGCTTTGTGCATCACTGATCAGGATATAAAATCCCATGCTCCATCAGGAGCCATGGCCTCCTCCTTGTTTGTTCCGTTTCCATCACTGTGATGTTTGCTCTGGAAGAGGCTCGTGGTCCACAGACAAGGATGGTGACTCAGTGAAGCCCATAGGGTGTGGGTTAATTTGGTGTTCAGTTGTTGGGCAGAGATAAATAACTGTGAAAAAGCAGAGAAGAACCAAAGTCCCCAAATTCTTGGGCCATACCCCCACCAACTGCGGGCAGTGCAGCATTCTCCAGTCACTTGGAGGTAAGGAAACGACTGAAGGCTTTGCTGTGGATACAGTGTCAACCCTGAACAACTTGACTTTGGCTCTGAAGGTGTGTCTGAGGGAGTGGGAAATGCAGGACATAAAACGGGCCATGTGTTTGGAAAGAGGAACCGGAGAGATTTTGAGCATTGAGCCTGCTAGAGTTTAGAATGAGCTGAGGTATTTAATTGGGTTGAACTGGAAGGCATCACACTTGTTGATTGTGTGTGTACTAACAGCTCAGGAAACACAGCAAAGGTTGAGGAAGGGATAATGGAGCATCATGTGGGGGCTCTGCTTACATCCCAACACTTTCTTCCCACTGCCTTCAGGATGAATGGATAAAGAAATTGTTACACACACACACACACACACACACACACACACACACACACACTGGACTATCATGCAGCCTTCGGAAAGAAGATCTTGCCATTTGTGACAACATGGGTGGGATGGGCATGGAGGACATCTCTCTAAGTGAGGTAAGCCAGGTACAGAAGAACAAGTGCTGCATGCCCTCACTCAGATGTGGAGTCTAAAAAATATCAGATAGATAGAAGCAGAAGGTAAAATGGTCCGGGAGACAGGAAGATGGGGAGATGTGGGTCAGGAAGCACAAAGTTCCAGTTTAATAAAATGAATTGATCTAGATATCTGTCATACAACAGAAAGACTGTAGTGCATAATGTTGTGAAGTATATTGGAAATTTGCCAGAAGAGTTGGTTTTAGGAGCCCTTACCATCCCACGTATCCCCCCAGACAATGAAGGTAACTGTAGGATTGATTTGTTAATTTGCTTGACTATGGTAATATTTTCTTTCTCTCTCTATAGTTATATACATATGTGTATATCTCAAGACTTCAGGTTGTATACCTCCAACATATACAATAAAACTCCAACAATAGACTTTTCTAAGTAGAAATTAAAACAAAAACTTTAAAAAGAGGTTTAAATTGTGTGCCTCATTTTTATGACTATCAGAGAATACATGTATCAAGTGTTCATATCTCACCCTTTCCTGCAACCTGTCCTCGTTCCTACGATCTTCAGACCTTTGTGATGAGGAGCACAAAGTGGGAATTACTGGGAATTGATCTGCACTCTCACCGGTTGACCCAGCTGCATATTTTATCTCAAAGAGTTTAATAAAGGTCAACAAGATCCCTTCTTTCTTAGACAGAAGTATGCCACATTGATTATATAAAACATTAATATAAATAAAAACTTGGATAATAATGTCAGAAAGACCCACACACCTGAAACAACAACTTAGAAAATGTTGTCGTTTCCATTTTGCTTCAGATACTGTTAAGAAAATAGAATGGCACAGAGAAGAATTTTGTGGGAAAACATCTCAGATCTGTGCCCTTTCCACTTTCCATATCTCAGATTTGATGGTGCCTTTTGGTTTTTATATAAAAACTATATATTGTTACCAGTAGCAATATATAGCATTGTTTTGTGTTTTAAAAATTGTAACTTATATCATGTTTCATATAGCCTTCCAAAAGGTATTTTTTGACTCACCACTACACCCCTATGTCTTAGAGATTAATTGCTTTAGATGTAGATAGTCCTAATTTGTTCATTTTAGTTGCTAATATTATTCCACCAGTAGTGAAATACTACATATGTACATATGTATGTCTACACATATATGCTATGAAGACTGAAATAATTCTAATTTTCCCTATTCCCAAAATACTTCCTTGACAACATTAATGTGTGAATCTTTATACATGTGTTTCTTATTTTTTGAAAGAATGGATGCACTCTTTTTTCCTGGCAGTGCTCACAGGCCTCAGTATGCATCCCATTAGAGGAAGTTCATTTTTGAGCTTCCAGTGGAAGCCTTTGTTGCTTCTTGACATCAAGAGATCCAGGCAGCAAATCAAGGAACCAGTCAAAATTGGGAGGTCCCAAGAGTTGGCACTTTGGATTTTCCATTTTCTAGATGCTGTGCTACTGACTACTTGAAGAATTATCAAAAATGCAGGGAAGTCCACTTTTAAAACATCACTGTTTCTAGAAGCAGAAGAAAGTCAAAATCTGGCCAGATGTATTTGAGGGTCAACCATCGTCTCCAAATGTCAGGATCTTTGGGAGTTTCCCATGCTGCCTGCTCCTTCCTTCTCCTTGCCACTTCCAGTGTGACATTTGAGGATAAAGCCAGTAATAAGGTAAGAGGTGGCTGGAAGGAAGTTTGGTGTTCAGCGTCCTGCAGTCACCAGCCACAATTCATTTCCTTAATTACACTGAAAATCTTTGCTTGGCATGTTAATGCATTTCTGAATGGCGGGGTGTGCAGAGAGCCTGTGGGGTTTAATGAATTATGTAGCATGTGTTTTCTTTCACCAGAATTAGTGCTGTTGACCAGTTTGCTAAACAAAATAATAATATTTTTAGAATTGGAGTGGGGGCAAATAGCTGACAAAGTTATCTTTATCTTCGAGAATGACTTCTCACTTTTATCAAGATGTTGAAAATTGTTATAAAGATGATGCACTGGCTTTTAGTCAATGATGTTTTAACTTACCCTATCCCAAATATGGATGTTTATGTGTGCAAGTTGCAGGGACTTGGCTCTGAAGGGATGCCAAGGAGAGAACAATGGATGACCACAGCCCCTGCAGCCCTTTGGGATGGAGCTGCCATCTTTCTGGAAGGAGTTGGGAGAAAGAGGCTTGGGAGGGAGAAGGGGAAGGTAGGAGGGATGAAGAGGGGAAGGAGGGAGAGGGGAGGGGAATGAAGAGGAGATGGGAGTGGGATGGGGAGGGGGAAGAGCTGTGGTGTTCCCAGTCATGTGGTCACCTGGAGAAGATGACCAATTGGGTGTAATGGGAGAAAGCAAAGCATATGGTTTAGACCTATGATCCTGCTATAATAAAAACAAATTTTAAAACCTAACTTGTTTCCTAACCAAAATGGACAGACATGGAGGCAACCAACAAGAAACTGGGATCTTTACCCCATCCTCAGGGGTCTTGCTGTTTTCACGGGGCCCAGTGAGGCTTCAATGTATGATATACCCTAGAAGCAGCTGGAAGAGACCAGCTCTATTATTACCTCTTTGTGGAAAGCTTCCACACAGAGAGCACTCTTCTCTCCACCCTCTGGCTCTGGCTGACTTGGCAATGTTTCTTCTGCTTTACCCAGTGTCCTAAAACAAGTAAGCTAAAAAGCATATTAGATATCAGCAGATCCAAGTTCTTACAATGTTCTTTCTTTTATGTAATTTGTTCATCCATTCAGTCATCCATCCATCAGTCATTCCATCCATCCATCCATCCTTCATTCATTCATTTGCCCTGTATCTTCACCTTATATATTGGGGTGCCAAAAAATATATATGCACATTTTAAGAGATGTTTGTCATCGTCAGAAGGGTCTGGACACTGATGTAACCACTTTGACCACCTCTTGTAATTGCAGAAGGCAGACATGATTTGTGTTCATCTTTTGTTATTGGTATATATTGAGTATTACAATTTTAATACAGTTTTTTCCTTTGTTCACAATAGCAAGGACCTGGAACCAACAATGCTGTCCATCAAGAGTGGACTGGATTTTAAAAATACGGTACATATACACGATGGAATACTATGCAGCCACAAAAAAAACCCAAAATCATCATTTTTGCAGCAACCTGGATGGAACTAGAGTCTATAATACTGAGTGATCTCTCACAGAAACAAAGATCTGAGTATCACATGTTCTCACTCATATAGTGGACCTTGAACATCTATCATAATACTAAAAGAAAAGAAAAGGACTGACAGTGGTGGGAAATTATGGGGGGGGTAGGGAGAGGAAGGGAGGTGGGACTAACGGTAGTGAATACCTGTCTGGGGATGGGGAGACACCCCTTATCAACAAGGGTGCCTGCATGATGCATATTTGTAAACCTAACCTTTAATTGTACCCCACAATTTTAAAATAAAAAAATAAAAAATAAAAAAAATAAAATGTATACTTTTTGTCACTTTCTGTATTTAATCAGATAATTATAAAAATCCTAGTATAGTGTTGGGTAGACACTATATGCTGGTAAGCAGACTTCTGAGGCAAAAAAATGTGCTAGATATGGGGAGTTGAATCACAGCCCTTCGGTGCTAACCAGGCCTCAGAAGCAATGTAGGAAGATGAGAGAGGCGGTCAGCTCTGTGAGGGAGGCCACCCAGGTGTCAAGATGATTCCATGTGGGGTGGGGCGTGCTGCTTTGTGGGTTTTATTACTCGCCCACAGAAAACAATTCAGAGCAAGTCTCAAGTATAGTATAACACAGAATGTATTAGAAAGAAAAAGACATGCCCATGCCTTAAGAGAAAGGGCATGTGCTTGCCTTTGACAAGAAACTTTATATAATTTTACAATGATTATTAAGCAAACCATCAGTGAAGAGGGGTAGGCTGCAGGAAATCGGTCACGACTTTGACCACCATCTCTCAAACTTCTGAGGTCACAAGAACCTTTTACATAATTAAAGTTATTGCCTACCTAGATTTGGATTTTTCTTAGAATATCATGTCTGTGTTTGGGGTAATTCCTTATTGTTTTTATGATTTATTGTACTTGCATTTCCACATTCCAGTCTACAAAATGGTCAGGTCTGGTATGCCTGGTGTGTCAGGTGAAGGCTGTGTACTGATAGGAAAGATGTCTGAACCCTTACCCTATTGTAATTTATGCCTGCCTGCAAGAAACTTATCAACCTATATATAATCTGTCTCACTAAAGAGTGAGGGACAGGAAGACCTGGGCAGGAGTGAGCCCGAGGGATGTGTAGAGAAACATATAGCACAGGAACTGAAACCTAAAGGTTTGAGGTTGCTAAACTAGATGCTGAGGTACAACGTCTAGGGCAGAGGAGTGAAGTTGGGAGGAATAGGAGGAATAGGAAGCCTCAGAATCCAGCAATGTGATAGAGTTTTTTTCTCTAGAAGCCAGTTACGGGGACGAACAAGAGGAGATGGAAATCTAAATCCATTTCATGCTAGGTGCCTGCTCTCTTCAGAAGCAATTATTTAAGGAATGAACGAGACAAGGAGGGGCATATGGAGAGGGGGTGATGGGGCACATGGGCTTCCCTGCTGGACACAGCCCTAACCACCAGGAAACTGCCACACTGACACACAGCAGAGATGAAACGACTCTGTGGTTGTGGTAACAATGCTAAGTGCTCCATCCTCAGAGCAATCACTACCTGACAGATGCATGAAAGGGTTTTGCCTGGATGATTTCATCATATTGCACCCGTGACCTTCTGAAGGAGGCCCCATTGTTAACTCCTTTGAACAAATCATATGACGATGGTGGTAGTTTCCTAAGAGTTTCTGAAACAGATTACCACTAATTTCGTGGCATAAACGACACAATATTATTATCTTACAACTCTGGAAGTCAGAGTCCTAAGTGGGTCTTACTGGTCTAAATCAGTGCATCAGAGGACTGTGTTCCTTCTGGAAGCTCTAGAGAAGAACCTGTTTCATTGTCATTTCTGGCTTCTAGAGATCCCCATGACTAATTCCTTGGCTCATGGCCCCTTCCTCCATCTTCAAGGCTATCCACAAAGGGCCATGACTTTCTCAATCACATCACTCTGACCTCCTTTTATGCCTTCCTCTTCCATGTTTAAGGACCTGTGATGACACTGGGTGCTCCTGGACAATCCAAGATAATCTCCTGCTCTCCTCACCTCTTCCTGTTTAAGGACCTGTGATGACACTGGACCCTCCTGGATAACCCAGGATAATCTTTCTCTCGTTAGGCCAGCTGATTTGCAGTCTTAATTCCACATACAACCTTAATTCCTCTTTGACATGGAACCAAACACAGTCACCGATTCTGGGATTGTGCATGGATATCTCTAAGAGGCTGTTTTTCTACTGACCACAGCAACCAAATATAAAACCAAGCTTAGAACTTGGGCCTCCTGACCTGAACACCCTATTCTCTCAACCACATCTCAGTGGGTACAAAACTGGAGAATATCAGAATCACCCATCAAACTTGATACAATCCAGGTTTCCAAACTGGTACAATAGCTGTGGAGAACAATTCAGGAATATTTGGTAAAGTTGATGATACACAGTCATTTCAACAACAAATAATAAAATACCAGGGGTGCACTCTGGAGAAACTCTCTCATAGGCATCAGAAGACCTTTTCAGGAATAGTTCTTAGCAATACTGCTTGTAAGAGGGAAAAGTGCACTAAGAGCCTGAACATGTATTGTGATATATTTAGACAGTGGAGTGATATTGAAGGCTGAAAATTAATGAAACTTAGCTGCCAATGTCAACATGGATGGCTGTAATTTTTGTACAGAGTAACACTTATATAAAGTTATAAAGTATGAGACACACAAAATGACACTATATAATCCTTATAAATATATGTGTGTGTGTAATATATATCCATATATAAGCACAGAGAAGTACATGGAACCACAGCTTTATGTCTGCGAGGAAAGAGAGGTTTTCCACAGCACCAGGCTTGGTTTTCCCTTATGATGGGTGGTTACTTGAGTGTTCTTTGTATTATTCTTTATTTTTATATGTTCTTAATGTTGCACAATATTTCCTGATAAATCTTTTAGACAAGAAAGTCTCTCCGAGAGAGGACTGTTGAATCGGTTCTTGATTCTTATCAAACATGTAACTTCACAGGAAATAGTGACTCTGTCCATCCCTTGATCTGTTTCCCACAAATAGAGCCTTCTCATCCTGTCCTTCCTAAACATGGGATCTACACAGCAGGGCCATCTTCATGGCCCCATGATGGATCTCTTTTCTGGTTGCCACAGCCTTCTTACCCCATCTTCCTGCTTGACTGGTAGGAGTGGACTCTTGACTTCAGTGAGGGGAAGGATGTTGCCCGCAGGCCACTCCAGCATCTGGTGTGAATAGCACTCCTTGCCCTGTTGAGGGGGACGTGAATGTGGAGGGCTGCAGAGTGCATGCGGGTGGACCCTCATGCTCAGATCTCCTTCAGTCCTCATCACCTCATGTGCAGAATTCTTCACACATGCCATAGAAAGTGCTATTTCAGAGCCAGAATTCTAAGACAAGGCCAGTGGTGAATGGGCATCAAGCACAGCTGTGTTCCCACTAGAAGGACATGGGCAACTGAGTCAGAAGATGGCATTTGCACCACTCCGGGTTCATGTGTAACTCGGTGGCACCAGTCCTGTGACCCTGTCCCAGGCAGCAGAGTCATGAGTGATGAAGATGGATCACATGGCATCAGTCACTGCCCTTCGCCAGGATCTGCACGGCATTTCAGTCAGCTGTGCTTAGGACTGCAGATCACAAGATTTGTGCTTAATTAATCAAAAGTTCTCATAACTAGGGTTTATGTGTCTCACATAAGGAGTTTGGAGGAAGGCAGCTGCTGGAGTGGTCTCAGGACTTGGTAGTGTTCAACTGGACCTCTGTTGGCTCTGGTGGCCTTTCTATCAAGGTGGCAACATGCTGTCACCACGGCATGGTGTCTGCACCTCAGACCTGAGAAGGGGAAGAGGTACCCTTTATCAGGAAAGAAGCAGGATGTCTGGAAGCCCAGGTGGACTTCCTTTGCGGGTCATGCTGGAGCAAGGCCACACGTGCCTGTGACTGACAGAGGGCCTAGGAAAGCCAGGGTTAGTTTTCCTGTGGAAGGCAGAAGCAGGCCGGCCATTCAGTGGGGGAGCTGCTTAAACAATGGAAGAAGAGGAAGGAACACACCCACTAGCCCTCTTATTGGCTCCAGCATGCAGCCTGCCCAGAGCTGAATGTGTCACAGCATTCTGGTATTGGGTGCAAAATAGAGCCAGGTGTGGGTGGGACTGAAGCGTCAAGTGTGGGGGAGGAGGGGTGGAAGAAACTGGTAAAGGGCGAGGGGGAGCAGATGTGAAGTAAAACACGTGAACAGTCCTGCTTGCCACCTGTACTGGGCTGCCAGACCTCAAATTCCTCTTGGCCCAGCACACTGGACAATAGCCAGGCATGGCCACAGGGGGCTACAGTCATGGCCATGAACGACTGTGTTTTCAAT
The DNA here is from genome assembly GCF_000164805.1 of Carlito syrichta. Classification (NCBI taxonomy): domain Eukaryota; kingdom Metazoa; phylum Chordata; class Mammalia; order Primates; family Tarsiidae; genus Carlito; species Carlito syrichta. The sequence continues at coordinate 507,518 of NW_007249774.1, forward strand.
CCAATGCCCAAAATGATAGGGCCTGGGAGATGTCCCCAGAAAGAAAGCGTCTCCATTTCCTCCTAGCACTCCATCAACCTATTCTTCTGATAATGCTTGAGTCAATACAACCGCATTAACACAAAGATCTTGTATTAAGTTTGACAGTTTATAAATTGCTCGGGTTTTCATTTCCAATATCATCAGGTTGCTGGGGTCCTGAGCTCCGTCAATCTGGGCTGTGGAGACTGAATCCTGCGGATGGGATGGTTCTGGATTCTTCCTTCTTCCTCATTAAATGAGAAGATTAGCTGGATGGAATGGCCCTGGAAATCCCACAAAACCTCAAAACCTCAACCTGGTGGTACCTAGACCCCCAGGTGGAGGCTTAGTTTTGCTCATGTGTGTTTGAGTGCAGAATCCGAGACCAGGTTTTATACAAATGCTGCATATTTGGTGAGAATGAGAGTGTAGAAAGTCCAGCCTCTTGAAATTCAGACCCTAACATCCTGCTTCCAAAAGACACAACACTACTAAAGTATAAGCCACTGTCATCTGCACATGGGGAAGTCAGGGTTAAGAAATCTCCTCTCAGCTGCAGGTCAACTGCTGACACCAACTAGCTGTGAGACCTCCGAAAAGACCCTTCACCTCTCTGAGTCCTGGTTGCTTCAGGCATGAAATGAAGGGATTAGAGGGTGGCTGAAGACCTTTCTAGCAATAAAAATCCATGATTCAGGGTCGGTTCCTGGCTGGTCTCAGAGGAAGAAGGCAAGCCAAGGGAAGTCTTCGGTACACAAGACGAGGCGTGAAATATCAAATCAATCACACTTGAGAAACGACTGTGATTACCTCAGGAAGAAAGTTCCTGTTGGTGTCTGTCTAACTTGGATGCCTTTTTAGCGCTCAATAATTCCTCCTTTTCACCAGAATCCCAGGGTTTTCTGACTCAGAGGCTTTCTGAAGTTGTCTCACTGAGTTGGGTTACCATCATGTAAACAGCTCATGTTGATGGGAGTGAGTTTTAGTTTACTTTCTCCTCAGGACAAAGGGATATACTGCTTTGCGATGTAGGGTAAAGACACACAGCCTCTATTTGACATCAATTTATTTTAGAATGTGAGGGTGATTTATTTAAAGAAAAAAATTAAATAAGTGACTTACTTGGGAAAATAGTATGTGGAGGTTGTTCTTCTTTTCTTTCTTCTCTGTGTAAATAAATTGTGAACAGAAAAGTAAAATGCATGGAAAGATGCTGTCTTTTTGTCATTAAAACAATTCACTTGGAAATGCTGCAATTTCCCGCCACCTGGATCCTGGAGTGATACAAAACTCATGGTGACAGGGGACAGATTCTCAACAAGGAGAAGGAGGTGCTTGCATGCACAGTAAGAAATAAACAGTACCTGTGTAAGGAAAGCAGTAGCTGCAGGATAAGACTCAGAGTTAGAGAGGATATAAGCCCAGAGAGAGGGAGTAATGGAAAATGCTAAAATATAAGTAAGAGGACAGGGAGGGAAGGAAACACATACTGGAGAGGGATACCTGGAGAAAGAGCAGGTATCGGGGGTGCCAGGGTGGGAGATGCAGGAGGTGAGTTCTGACGCTGTGAATGATGCCCCCGAGCTTTTCCTGGCTTTGGATTTGGAGACACACACCCCACTCCACATGTGTCACCAGAGAGCATGGAGGGGTGGCCTCTTCACTACAGGGGGCTGCGTTGAATGAGTGCTAGAAAGGATGGTGCGACTGTGGTGAGGCCTCCTTCTTCCCTTCTGTTAAATATTATTTTAAAAACATGCTGCTTCACTTACACAAAGCAGCCATCTGCTCTGGCAAATAACCAGCAGCCTCAAGAAATAATCACACACCCAGTCCCAGGATGTGTGGTGGGTGCAGCAGGCATCCAGGAGAGCCAGCGTGAGCCTGCGTGGGAGTGTCCTCACCGGCCTCACCAGTCTCCTCCACAGCTGAGATACTGTCACCTGTGCCCTGCAGACTTTCCATGCAAATGTTCCTGGCCAAATTGTCTGCTTTCCTTCTATTTGTCTCCTGTGTATTGTGAACAGAGGAAGGCCTGTGTCAGAGAGCCTTGAAAAGGAAAGGGACTGGAACACTTCTGCTCCCCTGTAACTTTTGTAATTGTGAAATAGGTAGAGCCTACTTCAAACCTAGATGTATGGTACAGCCTGTGGCTCCATGGCTACACACTTTAAGAACATGTGACTGAACTGAGTACTGTAGGCAAGTGTAACACAGTGGTGAGTGTTTGCGTATCTAAGCATATCTCTGAAACACAGAAAAGGGATAGTGGAAATTCGGTATGCAATATTTTAAAATGACTCACCAGCATAAGGGATGTATGAATGGAGTTTTCAGGACTGGACGTTGTTCTGGGTGAGTTGGTTAGTGAGTTGCAAGCGACACTTAGGGCCTAAGACATGACTGAGCACTACTGTGGAATCTATCAACACTCAACCCGTAAGTTACACTACATTTACTTAAAAATAGTTTTCTCCATAATAAATCAATCTTAGCTTACTATAACTTTTCAGTTTTATAAACTTTTACTTTGTTAAAAAATTTTTGACTTCAGCAAAAAACTTAGCTTAAAATACAAACATATTGCCCAGCTGCACAAAAACATTTTCTTTCTTTTTTAAAAAAAATTTTTATTTTAAAGATGTAGGGTACAATTTGGGGTTAGGTATACAAGTGTTCGTTATGCAGGTACTCTTGTTGATGAGGTTTGCCCCCCTTTCCCTGGCAGATTCCCACTACTGCCAGTCCCACCCCCCTCAGCAGTTTCCCACTACTGCCAATTCTTTTCTTATAGTATTATGATCATTGTTCAAGGTCTGCTTAAGAGTGAGAACATGTGATATCCATTCTTTGTGAGCATTTTCTTTCTTTATAACCCTATTCTATAAGCATTTTCCCCCATTATTATGTATTTTTTACCCTGTACGTGTTTTTGTTAAAAATAAAGATGCAAACATACATTTAATCTAGACCCGCACAGGGTCAGGATCATCGGTATCTCTGTCTTCCACCTCCACACCTTGTCCCACTGGAAGGTCTTGGGGCAATAACATTCATGGTGCTGTCACCTCCTGTGATAACTATGCCTTCTTCTGGAATACCTTCTGAAGGACCGGCTTGGGCCTGTTTTACAGTTAGCTTTCTTTTTTTGATAAACAGAAGGAGTGCACTCCAAAACAATGATAAAAAGTATAGTACAATAAATATTAAAACTAGTAGTATATACGGTAAATATATAAACCATAATCATTTTCAAGTATCAAACCCTATACATAATTGTATGCACCATACTTTTACAACACTGACAGAACAGTAGGCATGTTTACACCAACATCATCACAAACACAGGAGGAAAGCATGGTGCTACAACGTTATCATGGCCAAAACAACATCAAACAATAGGAGTATTTCAGCACAGTTATAATCTTAGAGGAACATTGTCATATCTGTTGTCTGTTATTGATTGAAATATAGTTAGGCAATGCGTGACTATTTCCTTCATCTTCTCAATTGTTCTGTTGAGTTTAAATTCTTATTTAGTTCTCCTTTATAATGTCTTTTGGTTGAGACTCTATTTTCCCACTTGTTTTAAATTTATTTGTAATTTCTCACAGAAGCATTTTTATCATGACTGCATTAGAATTTTGTCAGATAATTCTAACATTTCTCTCATCTTGATGTTGGCATCTATTCATTGTCTTTATTTTTAAATCTTTCTGCTTCTTGGTATAATGAGTTATTTTCTGTTGATAATTGGACATTATGGGTATTATATATGAGACCTTAGATCTTACTTAAACTTTTTGCTTTATTTGTCCTTTTCCAGCACTGTTCGTTTAGGGTAGGGTGAGGGTATTGTTCTGTTACTGTCAAGAATTGGTAGAAGAACAGCTTTTCCACTCGGCCTCTGTTGACACTGGGAAGGTGGGGTCCTAACTACTGTGTGAGAATTCTAGCTCCCCACTTGTTGTCCTCTGGTACCTTCCTGGTATGAGTGGTAGAGATGTCTTGTTACTGCTCCCCACAAGGCATCCATGGAGGCCATGGAGAAAGGAGGGAGAGCTTCATTACTGTTACGTGGTAGCAAAACTCCAAAGACCTGAAAGCCAGAGATAGTAGGATGATTTCTTCAAAGTGTTAAATGTAAAGGATTGTCGACTAAGAATGTATATCCAGCTTAACCTCCCTCAAAAATCAGAGATAAGTAAGACATTTCTCAGTAAACTAAACTGAGATAATTTAACCCTAGTAGTCACTTCATGCAAAAAATTCTAAACAGAGTCCTTCAGCTGATATGAAAGGTCACTAGATAGTAATGCAAATCCATACAAAGAAATAGAGTTGTTAAAGGCAGTTACATAGATGTTATGAAAGTCCGGATAAATACATATTTGCTTTTAAATTTTCTCTTATCTGTTTTTTAAAAAGCAGCATAAAAGCAATTATTATAAAACTGTGTCGATGGCTTTATAATGTGTAAAGACTTAATTTATTTGATAATATTAGTACAAAGGAGGAGGAGGAAATGGAACAACTTGGAGCAAAAATTTGAACATTATTGAAATTGAATTGGTGGTATTGTGAACTAGATTGTTTTATGTTAAGATGCTAACTATAATTACTGGATCAGATTGTCTGAGCCCGCGGGTTCAAGACCTGCCTGGGCAGGCGAGGCCTCATCTCTACAATAAATCAAAAAAATTAGCCTGGCGCGGTAATGTGCGCCTGTAGTTCCAGCTACTTGGAAGGTTGAGGCGGAAGGATCCCAGAGCCCAGCAGGTCGAGGCTGCAGTGGCTGGGAACGGCCACTGCACTCCAGTCTGGGCGACAGTGAGACTCCAACTCAAAAAAAAAAAAATTACTGGCTCAGTCACTAAAATAGTAAAAGAAATGACAAAAGGACTGAAAAGAGATGCTAAAAAGCATCTATCTAACACAAAAGGCAGGATTTAGGGAAACAAAAGAGACATGGTCATGTGAAAAAACAAATAACAAAATGGAAAACAAATTCTTCCCGTATCAGTCAATTAGACACAACAATCTAAAGGCAGAGACTGGGAGACTGAATACAAATATATGATACAGCTATATATTGCCTAAAAGAGACACACTTTAGGTTTAAAAAAACAAATGGGCTTGAATATAAAAAAAATACAGAAAAGAGATTATTTGTCTTCAAACAGTAACTAAAAAAAGGTTGAGTGACTATTTCAATATCAGGTGAAAAAGATTGTAAGAAGAAATAAATACAGGAGATGAAAAGATTATCTTATAATGATAAAAGTGCCAATCCACAAAGAAGATATAGCAATTATAAACAAATATGTACCTAGCAACACAGTCCTCAAACACATAAAGCAAAAACTGACAGAATTCAAAGGAGAAATGGATAATTCAACAATAATATTTGAACTTCAATACCCCACTTTTAATACGGGGTAGTATGGCAAGGCTAAAGATTAACAAAGAAATAGAGGACTTAGAATACTTTTATACCAATTACACCTAATGGACATCAATAATAGAATACTCCAATCAACTGTAGTAGAATACATATTCTATTCAAGTACGTGTGATATATTGATCACAATAGAAATTATTCTAGGTTATAAAGTACATCTCAATAAATTTTAAAAGAGTGAAATAATGCAAATGATATCTCTGAGGACAATGGAATTAAATGATAAATTAATAACAGAAGACAATTTGAGAAACTTACTTATGAATTTCACTTAGAAATTCATTTAGTGGAAACTAAACTACACACTTCTAAATAATTAGTGGGTCAAAGAAATAATAAGAAAAATTAGAAATACTTTGAGAGGAACGAAAACAGAAAGATGGCATACCAAAACATATAAGAAACTAGAGAAAAATCTATATCGGTAAATGCCAATTTTTGAAACAAAGAAAGATCTTAAATTAGTAACCTGAATTTCCATTGTTAAGAAAATAGAACAAGAAGAGAAAATTATACCCAATGCAAGCAAAAGGAAAATTTTAAAATATAATGAGCAAATTAAATACAGAAAAAAGTAACAGTATAGAAAATAAAGCAAGCACTGATTCTTGGAAAAGATCTATGATGTTGATAAATGTTTGGCTACACTGATAAAGGAAAAAAATGCAGATTCAAGTTTCTGAAATCAGAAATGAAAGGGAGGACTATCACAACCAATCTTAAAGAAATACAAAGAATAATAAGGAAATACTAAGAAAAATTGTGTGCCAAGAAATTAAATAAGTTAGGAAAAATGAAAATTCCTAGAAAGGCATAAACTATAAAAGCAGGTTTAAGAAGATACATATAATCTGGATAGATAGAAACTAAACAAAAAAATTGAATAATTAAAATCTGATGAACAGCGTAGTAACAATAGTTAATAAGATTGCACTATATACTGAAAATTGGCTAAGAAAATAGATGTCAGGAATTCTTTACAACAAAAAACCTGAACTATAGATGCTGGTATTTTAATTCACTTGACATAGTATTACTTTTGCTGTGTATATGTGTATCTAAATGTCATGTTATATACCTTAAGTATATACAATAAAAATCTTCCAGCAAAGGAAAGGCAGCTCCAGATGGCTTCATTGGTACATTCTACCATATAAAGCATATAAAACATACAAAAAAGAGTAAATCCTTTGCAAAATCTTCCAAAAAATAAATGAAGATGAAACATTTTCTAACTCATTCTATGAAGGTAGTGTTGTTCTGAAGACAAAAACAGTGTAAGAAAATGACAGGCCCATATTTTTTATAAATATAGACAGAAATATCCTCAAGAAAATATTAGCAACCTGAATCCAGAAACACGAGAAAGGACTATGTATCACGACTAAGTGGGATTTATCCCAGGAACGCGAGGTTGGTTTAATATTTTAAAATCAATGTAATATGCCATGTTTATAGAATAAAGGACAAAACCCACCTTATCACTTTAATAGATGCAGAGAAAGCTTTTGGCAAAATTCAACACTCCTTCATGATAAACTAAGCGAACCAAGAACAGAATGTAACTTCCCCAACCTGATAAAGGGTGTCTAGGGAAATGAAAACAAAACAAAGCTAAAAATTCCATACTTAATGGAGAGAGACGGAATAGTTTGCTCTTATGTTGCAGACAGCAAAACAAGGATGCCTGCTCTCACCACTCCCCCAAATATTGTACTCAAGGGTCTAGCCAGGGCATCAAGCAATACATGCAGTGAAAGGCATCCAGATTAAAAAGAACAAAACAAAATCATGTCTATTTGTAGATGACATAATCTTGTAAACAGAAAATCCTAAGAAACACACACACACAGAGGGATAGAGGAAGAGAGAATTAGAACTAATAAACAAGTTCAGCAGTGTGACATATAAAAAAGATATAAAAAATTAAATGCATTTCTATACACTAGCAATGATCAGTCTCCTGACTTATACCCACATCTTTACATTAAAATAAAATAAAATAAAACAAAACAAAATAAAATAAAATAATTCTGCCAGGCATAGTGGCTTATACCTGTGACCCCAGCACTTTGGGAGGCCAAGATGGGAAGATCACTTAAACCCAGGAGTTCGAGACCATCCTGGGAAACATAGCAACACCTCATCTCTACAAATAAACAAATAAAAAAATAGCTGGCATTGTCGCAGCTACTCAGGAGGCTGAGGAGGGAGGATTGCCTGAACCCAGGTGATTGAGGCTGAAGTGAGTTGTGATCATGCTACTGCCCTCCATCCTAAGTGACAGAGACCTTGACTCAAAAAGAAAAAAAAAGAAAGAAAAGAAAGAAGATACCATTCATAACATCACCAAAAATAATGCAGTATCTAGGAACACATTTATCAAAATAAGTGCAACTTTGTAGACTCAAAATTACAAACCAACGTTAAATGATATTAAAGAGAATCTAAATAAATGAAATAGTATACATGCCTTGCCATGGACTGGGAGACTAAAAATGTTAATGTAGCAATACTTTCAACTTGATCTAAAGATTCAATACAAACCCTAACAAAATCCAAGTTTTTATTTTTACTTTTAGAAAAAATAATAACAAATATTTAGGAAATGCAAGGAATTGACCCAGAATAGATCTTGAAAAAGAACAAAGTTGGGAAACTTGCATTTCTCAATTAAAAAACTTACTACAAAGTTACAGTAATTAAGATATTGGCGGCAATGACATAATGATCAGCATTGAGAATCCAAAAATAAATCTTCATACTTATAATCAATTGACTTTTGATGAGGATGCCATAAAAGAATCCAAATGGGGTAAATAGTCTACTTGTAGATGACATAAATCTTGTAAACAGAAAATCCTAAGAAACACACACACACAGAGGGATAGAGGAAATGCTGCTGAGACAACCAAGTATCCATATACAGAAGAATGCAGTTGGTCCCTGCTTCACACTTTGCACAAAAATTAACTCAAAATGAGCCACAGAACTGAATGTAAGAGCTACAATTATAAATCTCCTAGAAGAAAACATAGGCATTTATATTCATGATATTATGTCAGGCAATGACTTATCTGATATGACACACAACAACAACTGGATGAATTGAATTTGATAAAAATCAAAACATTTTAGTTTCATGAGCATTGTCAAGAAATGAAAAGCAATCCACAGAATAAAAGAAAATGTTTGCATTTCACACATTTAATACTGAACTTGGGTATAGAATATATAAAGAACTCTCACACTTCAACAAAACAAAGACAAATATCCCAATTTATAAGGGTTGAATGGTAATTTTCACAAAGAAGATATACAAATAACCCACACATAAGAAGATGCTACTATCATTATTCATTAGGGAAATGCAAAGAAAAACCAAGACCTATTTCACACTCATTGGGATGATGATAATCAAAAGAACAGATATTGGCAAGGATGTGGAAAAATTCAAACTTTTATATATTGCTGGTGGAAATATAAAATATTCAAACTATTTTGAAAAAGAGTTTGGCAGTTTTTCAAAATGATAAACATATAGTAACCATATGGCCCAGCAATTCCAGTCCTAGGTACATACTCAGGAGAAACAAAAATTTATTTCTACACCAAACTTGTACATAAATGTTCATAGCAACACTATTTGTAATAGCCAAAGAGGGAAAACAATCCAAGTGTCTAACAGCTGACGAATGGATAATATTGTTCAGTCATAATGGGAAATGGTATACTAACACATGCTACAAAACAGATGAATCTTGAAGAAAATATACTAAGTAAAAGAAACCAGATGCAAAAGACCACGTTTTACACAATTTCATTTTTGTGAAACAGCCAGAATAGGCAGATACTCACAGACACTAGATTAGTGGTTGATAGGCACTGAGTGTGTAGAATGGGAATGATTACTAATTATGGGGCTTCTTTAGGGGCTGATAAAAATATTCTAAAATTAGATTCAGTTGCTGTGAATATACTAAAAAGTCACTAAATTGTACACTTTTAATTGGTGGATTTTATAATATATAAAATGTATTTCAATAAAAGCATTAAAAACAGACATTGCAGTCTTGACATAAAGATAGACATATATAATAATAGTAAGAAATAGAGTCCATAAACAGAATCATGCATATATGATCAGTTGACTTTCAAAAAATACTGGTAATTCAATAAAGAACGTATAGTGAAGTGTTTCAATAAATGATGCTTGAACAATTGGGTATCAATTTTCAAAGCATGAAGCTTAATCATTACCTTGAAGATTATGTAAAATATTAACTTGAAATATATCATAGACCTAAGTGAAAAATCTAAAATTATAAAAGTTATCAAGTAAAATATATGGGGAAATATTTTTGAAATTTGGATAGGTGGATTTCTTCTAACACAAAAAGCATAAACCATAAACGAGACCATTAATAAACTGAACTTCATCAAAATTTAAAACTGCTTTTTCACAAAATAGCGTTAAAAAATAAAGAAGACAAACCACAGACTGGTAGAAAATATTTGTAGCACATATCTGATGAAAAATATGTACCTGGAATATATAAATAAACTTCATAGCTTAAAAAAAGCAAATAAAAAATGTATAACATATCTGAACAGACACTGTACCATGAAAGGTACAAATGCTTAATATCATGAGCTATTAGTCATTAGAGAAATGTCAATTAATATAACAATGAGGTATCACCTTACACTTACTACAATGACCAAGGGTGTAAAAAAAAGCCTGTACCAAGAGATACCAGAATACAGAATAAATGGAGAGCTCATACACTGCTAGTAGGAAAGAAAATGGTAGAGACATTTTGTGAAACAATTTGACAGGTTGTCTTCATAAAGCTCATCATATACTTATCATTAAACACAGCAATCTCTCTCTTAGTTATTTATCTGAGGAAAATTAAAATTTATGTCCGCACCTAAAATGGTTCATGATCATATTATAGCAGTTTTATTTGTAAGCTCTCCAAACTAGAAGCAACTCACATTCCATTATTGATAAATGGATACATGCATTGCCACGTATTCATACAATGGAACATTACTCAGCAATGCAGACATGACTCTCAAAAGCACTCTGCTAGGTGAAAATAATCTAGACTTAGAATGCTGCACACAGTGTGACTCTATTTGTATGTTATTCTGGAAAAAATTCAGATGAGTACTTACTTTGGATTAGGATGTGGAGGTAGGGAATTAATTACCAGGGGGCATACAGAAGTTTTTTGGGATGAGGGAAATATTCTAAATATCTGAGTTTGTTTATAATTATATGGCTACATGTTTTCTCCAAAAGTTAACAACCCGTCAGACTGAAAATCCATCAAATATAATCGAGGTGAATTTTACTCTCTCTCTCTTTTCATATTTTATATATATATATACACAAGCACATACATATATATATATAAATTTTACTTTAACAAGTTGAATCTTGACTATCCATCTCATATATGCAAAAAGTCAAAACCACCTGGATTAGAGATATGAATATAAAAATAAACAAACCTATAAAAGATAACATAAGATCTTTTCACAACCTTAGGAGAACCAGAAGTTTTAAAGTGGACACACACACACACACACACACACACACACACACACACACACCTGATAAAGATAAACCTGACTTCACTAAGATTATGAACTTCTGCTTATCAAAAACACCATGAAGAGAATGGTAAGATAAGCTACAGACTGGATGAAGACTCTGAAATGCAGATAGCTGATAACATGAACATATAAAGAACTACTATTCAATAAAAAAAAAAGGAAAAAATAAATTTAGATGAACAAAGTACCAGAACAGGCAGTTAACCAAAGAGTCCATTCATTTTGCTAATGGAGATATGAAAAAGCATTCAGCATCTTTAACCGACAGGAATATGTAGAACCTCAATAATTTACCATTTACACCATAAAATGGTAAAAGTTAAAAAGGCAGCCACTACCTAGTGCTGGCCAAAATTTGTAACATATACCACACTCACACACTGGGAAGGGGATATTAATTAACATAACTGATTTTAAAAACTGGTTGTATCTATTAAAATTGACCCACCCATTCCACTTCTAGGTATACACCCCAAAGCAATGCATATATATAAATGAAATGCATACATATGTGTATATCCAAACATAGGTACAGAAATTTTGCATATCAGCTTTACTTGGAACAGAACCAAACTGAAGATAACTCATCAACAGTAGAATGAATAAATAAATAATGTTATATTCACACAGGGAATATTATACATTAATGAGGAAGCACAAACTATAGCTAACACCGTAACACGGGTGACCTTCCAAACACTGAATGAAAGAAGTAAGGTACAAAAATTAAATACCCCATGCATCCCTGGATACACCAAGTTCAAAAACAGTTGATGCTAGGCTGTACTGTTAGAACTCTGGGTAATGGCTTCCTTTAGGGAACACAGATGTGCAAATGTGGAAACCTAGTTTGCTGGCAACATTCTACTCATGGGTGAAATGCCAGATACACAGGTGTGTTCACATGCGGGCGACCGGTGCCTCCCTGTGTGTGCTTTTCTTTGTATATATTAGGTGAGATTTTTTAAAAAGTTAATTTTATTATAGAGATGTGGGGTACAAGTATGGATTAACTATACAAGTAGGCTGCGCACAGGTGAAGTTTGGGTGACCAACTGGCCCTCACTTCCCCTGGCTTGGTACCAGATAACTTTTGTGTTGTTATATGCTGACCTCCTTCCCTCTCTCATCTGGCAATGCCCAGTGGCTGCCAGTCCCTCCTTTCTGCTCTTGTGATTAATGTTCAGGGCACACTTATGAGGGAGAATATGCCGTATTCAGTTATTTGTTTCTGTAATCGGTCATTAATTATGATGGTCTCCAACTCCATCCAATTTGCAGCGAAGTTCATGACTTTGTTCTTTATGACTGCATAATACTCCATCATGTATATGTACCACATTTTCTTTACCCAGTCCACTTTCTATGGGCAGTAGGTTTGGATTCATGCTTTGCTTTTGTGAATAGTGCAGCAATAAACATACTCATGCAGGTGTCTTTTTGGTACAACGGTTTATGATCCTCCAGGTATATTCTGGAGAGGGATTGCTAGACTGTATGGAAGGTCAATTTTTAGTTCTTTTAGGAATTGCCACACTGTTTTCCATAGAGGATGAACTAGCTTGCACTCCCACCAACAGTGTAGAGGTGTCCCCTTTTCTCTGCACCTGCAATTATGGTTAACTTTATTTATTTGTTTGTTTGTTTGTTTATTTTGAGCTGGAGTCTCAGTCTGTCCCAGGCTGGAGTGCAGTGGCACACTCACAGCCACTACAGCCTCGACCTGCTGGGCTTAGGCGATCCCTCCACCTCAACTTTCCAAGTAGCTGGACCTACAGACGTATGCCACCACACCCAGCTAATTTTTGTGATTAATTGTAGAGACAAGGTCTCACCAAGTTGCCCAGGCTGGTCTCGAACCCCTGGGGTCAGGCAATCCTCCCGCCCCTGCCTCCCAAAGTGCTGGGATTACAGGCTGAGCCACCATGCCTGGCCGTGGGTAAATTTTGTAAAAGTTTATTTTTAAATCTTTCCTTGGAATGTTCCAGTTGTGCTGAATGTAAGCATGGACATAACATTCATGGACAACATGAGTGAGCTGAGCTCCTTCCCAGCATAGTTCCAGCCACAGTGCTGATGTCTCCTCGCACCTGTGGCTGGCAATGCGTCCTCTGAAAGAGTTGCTAGATCAGCTACTCCAGGAATTTTATTCTACTTGGATTCTCCAGTCCACCTGAAAAGCAAGGGTCATTCTTCAGACACACTGACTTTTGTCCTGTCTGGACTCATTTTCTGCTTGGTCCATTTTTACCAGTTACATGGCATACGCACTGTATAAGTAGTGGCCTGGGAGACTACGTCACCAAGGTTTGTGCAGGAACCATGGATAAACAGGAGGGCTGAAGTCACCTGTTTCTGTAGCCAAATTCCACGTCCTCTGACTCACAGGGAGTGTCCAGATCCCTCTAGCCCTAAGATGAATGCCCTATGAGGTATTTTCCAAATCTGTAGCCCATTCATCCACTGAGATATTCATATACCCTCTGGTCACTCTGCTATTCCTCCATGTCTTTCTCCTAATCTCCTCCACTCTTTTGGGTGGCCTGAGGCTTTCTGCAGAGGCACATGCAGAAGTTGCTTGATGATAAGCCCTCATCTTCTTTTACTGAATCTGAATTTTCCAGGTGTCCTGTAGGATATGGGAGTTTAATCCCAAAATGTGGGTTCTGGGAATGGAGGGGGAGAGAAGGTAGAGATAGAGAGAGGGAGGGAGAAAGGAAAAGTGCTCATGGGAGGGACCTAGGTCCAGCCATGGGGGGCAGTGGCAAGCCACAGGGGCTGGTTGCATGGGGCAGCCAGGGACACCCAGACAAGATAAGGATCCCTCAGCTCTGCTACACTCCAAGTAGATCAGAAAAGCCAATATCCCTTTGGATACCACATTCACACTGCTGGGCAGTGGGTGACTCAGGGGTAACTAACCAAAACCATGTAGATCCAAATTGCAATGACCCCTTCAAGGGGCCGGGTATCTGCACAGCTTGGGGCTAGCTGGAGGAATCAGAGCCCATTGACAGTGGGTACTGATAGTCCTACCAAATTGATGTGTTTGAGGGGCACACATTTGCTATTTGCCCTTGGTCCATGGACCATACTTTGGGTAGCTAAGGCAACAGAGCACTTTGTTCTCAATTTATGTTTAAGGAGTCCTTGTTAAGGAGGCTCTCAAGCCAAATTGATGAGCTATACTGGCCAGATGACAGTGGCCCCAGTGGCTTTACTCCACACCCTGGACACAAGCAATGTTTCATGGGGCTTTACTGTTAGTGGTGGTATGCTGGAAACATGCCTAATCATGGAGATGCTGCACATGGTACTGGGGTGTTGAGAAATCCCGTGGAGGGGATGTGGGGTATCATCTGTATTATGCTGAAGAACACATCAGCAGCAGCTATAAAGACACATCAGAGTGTTCCCTTCTCACAGTTGATAGTTTTGATGTTTCCCAACACATCTGTCTTATTTTCTCTGTCCTCTGAGGGTATTGTTTATTATTATTTTTATAAATACATTCTCATAAAGATAAAATTAAATATGCATGTGTTTTAAAATTAAGTATGCATAACAGAGTCCTAAAAAATGTCTTAATGGAATCAGGCAATTTTCATGAATATTTTAATTTTTAACCAGCCCAGTTCAGGTAACTTACATAATTGTTTTGTGTCCTTACAGTGAAGCAAAAACAAGTTAAAATCTGGGAAGGAGATAGACATACACACACCTGTGTATGTGTGTCTGTGTGTGTGGTTATACATGCATAGAAAAGGAAAGAGGCAAGATTTTTTTTTTTTTTTGTGTTGGAGTCTCACTCTGTCGCCCAGACTGGAGTGCAGTGGCCGCTCCCGGCCACCGCAGCCTCGACCTGCTGGGCTCCGGCAATCCTTCCGCCTCAGCCTTCCGAGTAACCGGAATTACAGGCATGCGCTACCACGCCCAGCTGATTTTTTGATTTATTGTAGAGATGAGGTCTCGCTGCCCAGGTGGGTCTCAAACCCACGGGCTCAAGCAATCCTCTCAAGTGCTCAGTGCCTTAAGATTGCTATTTGCATCCAGGACTCTAATGAAAGCCACACTATGACAAATGATCTCGGTCTACTTGAAGGTTTCAGCTTCCTCTTTCAAATACTCTGGAGTTAACTTTCTTCTGAAATCAAACCTTGGTTAGTGGTCCTCAACTCTGAGTACACATTAGACCACTTGGGTAATTTAAAACCTGCACCAGTGCCCAGGCTTTATTCCTGGAGATCTGACTCCATTGTTTTGGGACAGAGTTTGGGCATCTGCATTTTTCAAAGCTTCCATGGAGTGCTCAGAATCATGAATGTGTGCACCTGCGCAGGACTTTATTGACACAGTAAAGATCCCAAAAGGAAGGGAATGAGGTGATATGTGCCTATACATGTGGAAGTCTCTTGATAAGGGAACTGTTTCATTAATACATTTTCTGCTGTAATACAACCTTAGAATAATCATTGTCAAGTTTTGCCATCAGCAAATGACTGTTTGTATTGATGAGGGAGAAAAACCCTGACGTCCAGCCTGCACTACACTGTTCACTTGGAAGACGAAGAACTTCATCCCCATATCGCCCATGGCAGTGTGCTAACCCTACTGCACATATCAATTCCCATAGGGCCTTGTTACAACTTGGGATCTGGCCCAGCAGGCCTGGGTACCTGGGTGGTGTCTGGGACTGTGCATTTCTCACAGTCCAGCAGGTGACGCTGATGCCCTTGGTCCATGGACCATACTTTGTGTAGCTAAGGCAACAGAGCACTTTGTTCTCAATTTATGTTCAAGGAGTCCTGTGTTAAGGAGGCTTTCAAGCCAAAAAAATGACATCACTTCAGCACAATTAGTCTCTACCTTCTCCAAACCATCCTTGCTCAAGAGTCCATCCCAGGGAGTATCTGGAACTCAGCTTCCCGGAAAGAGAGTCAGAGATGTTTTCAGCGTCATTGCTTTCCTTCTCCCCTGCTTTCTCAGGAGGTGAAGTCACCTTTCTCTCATCTATTTGTCCCGGGAATCTTCCTCAGCCTTTCCTGGAAAATAGCAAATGTGTTCCCCTCAACCTGCTCTGAGTCTTGGTGGAGTAAATGTGAGAAGGTAAGAGGGTTATGCAGCGAGATGGAGCAGGTTTTCATTGCTCTTGTAGCTGGTGAGATGGTGGTTTCCTAGAAAGATGTCAATCATTTTCAATAGTCAATAGGCCTCCATAATAAATAGTTCAAGGGACTTTATTAAGAGATGAGATTTCCAGTAATTTTTTCCCCAAGTATTTTGAGGTGGCATAAACTTTTCCACCAAGCTATGTAACTATAATTGCATTTAATATATAACTGCTGTTTTAACAAGATGTGTGCTCTTTAATATTCTATTTTTCTTAAATACATGTTTACATACTTTTAATAATGTATGTGAAAACTGAGTGTGACTTTTGGAGGTCTTAGGATAAATTAAAATATTTCTCATTAAAATAAATGGCACCAGTCCTTTCAACACAGTTTCTCTTTTAACTGGAGCAAATTAAGTTGGAGATAGATGCCAGTGCATAAATAATTTTTTTGGCTAACAGTGAAGCTGCTTGAAGACAGGAGTAGTGAACTACAGTCTATCCTCATTTATTTAACTGATTCTGTATATGTAAATGTGCCTACTTGTTGAAATGTATTGTTAACCCCCAAGTCAGTACTCCCAGTGTTCTAGCAAACGCTCACAGATTAGCACAAAGCAGTGAGCACTTTGAATCGTCCACAGTGAATGTTTCCTGATGAGGAAGATCAGGATGACGCCCCCCCCCCAGAGATGGCCAGAGGAGGGAGGCAGGGAACATGCCCTTGCAGAATAGCACAAGAGGCTCCAGCCTGGGTCAGGTGGGTTCCATTTCCAACCATGGCACCTGTCCAGGCCATAACTCAACACTTCTGAACCATATTCTTGTTTGTAAAGTAAAGAACATAGACTCTACAAAGATAAGTTGTTTTTAGGATTTACGAAGATTTTTTTATGTCCGTATATATGTATACATATATTTGTGTTTATGCAGGCAGTATATTGTATCCATATAAAAATCCTCTAGCGGCAATCTCTTAGAACTGATCAGTTCGGTGTTTGCAGAGAATTCATAGAAGGCAGTGACCAAGAAAGACGAGAACTAACTGCATATTCTTTTGCTTTGCAGCATTTTCTGAAGTGCTGCAATGTTCTCTAGTCCTATTAGACATTTCACAAGCAAACACACAAACCAACAGGCTCATAGTAAAACACGTTTGGCAAATTCTGAGTAATACAAAATTCGCACCTCACATTTGCCTAGGAAAGGCTATGAGAAATCTTGAGTGGGAATATTCAATTAATTTTAAAAATTCTATTACATTGTACCCATAACAGATTTTTTTAAAGGTACATCTATTAACACTTTAAGGAACTGGTGGTCCATGGAACACACTGGGAGAGTGATCAAAACCTCGCTCATGCAGCAATGGGGTGCTGCCAGAAATGGTGAATTTCTCATCATCATGGTTGTTTAAATAGAGGTGGGACAACCTCTTTTCAGGAATAGAGTGAAGAGTATTCAAGATTCTGGGGTGCTATTTCATATGGTAGCAAAAGAATTTATTCCAAATAGTCCTGGGCTCCCAGGCCAGCTCTGTCCCTCGCCACCTGAGAAAGCCAGGCATGTTATTTGATGTCCCTAAAGATCCACTTTGCAAGATTTCAGACTGACTGTAATAATAAAACTCACCTCATCAGGAATGAAGATCATAATAGAACAAAAATGTAGAGAACAGTGTCTGGTCCCTATACGATAAGCGTAAGCCACAATGACCTTGACTTAGGAGTGGTCTTTGCACACCAGGAGCTTGTGATTCTGGGAAGCATCCTCTGTGACCCAAGTATTTCAAGTAGAAAATGCTGGAGCTGTCAATGGGGAAGATTTCTTTACTGATGGTGAATAAAATCACTTGAGAATCCCAGGACTTTGAGAAACGTGAACTCATCTGTGTGGTTGTCTACCTGCATGGAGGAAGGGACAGAGTGCTTTATGTAGCCCTAGGCTTCTAAATCTAAGTGATGCATTTCAGTGATTAATATCAGGCACAGAAAATGATAAACAGTTAAAGCTCAAGAGGAAAAGACCTAGAGGAAGCTAAATTACAGTGTATTCAGGAGAAGGAAGATTCCTCCCCAGCAAAAATGGATTTAGACAATTCTTGCAAGCATCAGAATCAAATGGCATGGTCCTTATCATGGGATAGTACAGGGGCATTTAAGGTCAGTGAAAACAGAGCCTTCAGTGAAGGTAGATAACGGGATTCAAATATTTATCAACCACAAGTGGGGTTGCCAGCCAAGGCACCACCAATTAAATTGGGAGGAACCAGGAGTTGAAGATTTATTTTACGTTTCCTCTTGGAAGCAAATCAGTTTTTCAGCCTCAGTATTTGGAATGAACTCCCACCTTGCCCAGTCAAGAAATATAAAACAAGAGGGAAAAAATGCCAAGATGGTACCAGTAAAGAAGAAGAGTCTATGCTCATTTGCACTACTAGTGTTATGTGGGCAGAAAAAGCTACATGAACCTTCAATGAACTGTCACTGAACTGAGCTGAACATAACATTCTCTTTCCCATGAGACAAGGTGCACACTCTTTCTTCAAATGCAAAATAAGCATCAGAAACAGGCAATGAGGGTCTGCCCACAGGTCCTCTCCTGTTCCACTCATTTGGCTCTGAATCCTATTCTGGAGAAAAATATCTCTTGTATTGTTTGACACATTCCCCATATCTGTGAAGCTCTTCAACCAGAAAGGAAACTTCTTGAGGAAAAGGACTTGTATTTAATGTCTTTATACTCCTCAAAGTAACAGGGATTACATTCCAGAAATGAACAGCAGAAAATATGTTCTCATATATATGAGCTTACTTCCATGGCTGCTGAGCCAGAATGCTTGAAATAAGAACTGTTTTAGGAAATTCTGAGAGCAACACAGGTCCATATGCAATAAATATTTATTCAATGGCCCTAAAAATAGTATGAACTCATCCCTCAAATCTCATCTGTTTGAGATAGCTTTTATTCTTCTAGTTAATATGCCTTTTCAAATCCTGTTTCCAATTGAGGACAGGAAGATAAAGAGGCATGCTTTCAGAGCTGTTTGGGGACCAATTTCAACCCAGCAGAAAGCTCATAATCCCATGTATCTCATTTAGAAGAGGAAAGAATGACTTCCAGGTTCCCAGATATACACACTTTGTTGAGCACTTTTGTATTCAGTATAACCATTTGTCAACCTGCCTTCCAAGAGGAGTACAAAAGCAAGTTAAGGTTTTGCTGCCCTTTCAGTAAAGGGGCAAGCATTTGGAAGACCAGCTAGGCTGGAAGAATGGAATGAAATCCCAGTAAGCCTATGTATTACATAGAAATTAATTTCTCAAGAACGCTGACCAGGAGTTTCTCTTCTCAAATTTTCAGTCTTCTCCTGTGCAGTATAAATGGAATAATGAATATTGGTCTTGGAGAAGGAAAGTGAGATGTGATTCTTGCTTTGCTGCCTACACTGATCCAGCCTGTTTCACCACCTGCAAGATGTGAGAACCAGATTCAGTTTCCTTCCCCCTCCAACATTTTGATCAGTAAATCAAACCTTGCAAGATATGCTCTCCTCTAGATCTTCTTCCAACTCCTAGACATGGCAACTTTGCTTATTGTTAATTACTCACACTCCTGCTTAGCTGAAAGATAGATGATCCTGCATTTAGAGCTCTAGTGCCTTCAAATATAATGTATTCAACCAGGGCCAGAACAATGCCACAGTGGACTGGAATAGCAAAGATACTGTTTGTGCAGGTAAAGCATCTTGTCCCAGCTGTCTGTCAAGACACCGTGCTTTGTAGAAAACAACAAGGAACACTGTGACAGGCATAAATAAAAGTTCCCGAGATTGTTGCAGGGAGCCAGAGAACCTGGGAGAGGACTGGCTGGTCTGCTGCTAATTGGACAAGTGACTCTTACTGCCAGCTGTTCTCTTTCAACAGTCTTTTTTTTTGTTGGGGGCATTTCTCTGCCATTAAAGTCATGGTCATGATAGACTATTATGACCTTGCCTAGGAGAGGAAACTCCGAGGGGTTTAGATGTGCTCTCCATGCATATCATTAGAGTGTTCTCTAGTACAGCCTCAGAGGGTGGTTGCCACCATCACGTTACGGTTACCAAACATGTTGGTAACCATAGCACCGTCATACATCCAACCTAGGCTCAAATAGCATTGAAACTTGGCATGAAGGATGATGAATGAGGATGGCACCCATGATGACTTCTACCCACTGGGCATGCTTCTTTAATCTGGCACTTATGTAGAAAAAAAGGCACACTTTTTCACGTGGCAACATTTAGAAATGTGATGATAGTTCTCACATTAATCTGTGCACTTCCTTTTAGAGAGAGAAAAAAGCTGTTTTCCAAATCTCTTGTGCACCTAGGCTGATCAGTTTCAGCATTGCAGCTGAATCGCTGGGACAGTCCAGTAGCTGTTTATCTTAGCCTCAGTGCTCATTGGGTTGACGTGCTCCACACAATTACCCTTCATATAAAAATAAGAGCCTCTCCTTGGACAGACATCCTACAGGTCAGGGTGCTACAGAGTGCTTTTCCTTTCTATGAGTAAACTTTCCCCGAGGTCTCATGGAGTAGGAAGGTTGGACAAATACTAACTCTGGGGTTGGCAGCCCTAGGAGTGCATCTGTTCTGAATGAAAGAAAGTCATGCCACATATGTCAAGTCATGAATGTGTACTTCAGTTAGATTTGGTAGGGACCCATTCAGTGTGTGCTGGAGAACAAGCTCAGTGTCAGCCAATATGGGAGACAGAAATGTAAAGAATCCACTATGATCTCATCTTGCCCACTCTCTCCATGTGCCACTCTCTCTAACTCACTACAATAACATACGGAGACTGTTTCCTTCACTGCCAAATAGGAGCAACGACTCTCATACAGTGCTTTCAGGAGCTGGAGTAAGATAATAATGCATTTAAACTGCGCCACATTGGCCGGGTTCGGTGGTGCCACCTATAATCCCAGCATTTTGGGAGGGCAAAGCTAGTGGATTGCTTGAGTTCATGGATTCAAGACCAGCCCAGGCTACTTGGCAAAACCTCATCTCAACAATAAATCAAAAATTAGCTGGGTGTGGTAGTGCACTCCTATAGTTCCAGCTACTTGGAAGGCTGAGGTGGAAGGATTGCTGGAGCCCAGCATGTTGACACTGGGGTGGCCATGAGTGTGCCACTGCACTCCAGCCTGGGTGATGGAGTGAGACTCCAACTCAAACAACAATAACAAAAACTGTGCCACATAATGCCTGGCATGCAGTGAGAACTCAATACAATGTGTTTAAATAATGTAACTAAGTTTATTTCCAGCTGATAGCTTGCCATGCAAACATGGTTTAACTCATTTACATAAAATTTCACATGTATATTTGTAATAGGCTGAATAAAAATATATGCCATGCGATGGATAAAGGTAAAAATTCAGGTCTCTGAGACAGTACCTAAAGGAGGTAGGTATTAATCCTATAGAAATGGACCTTCAAACTACAGTCTGTGGACCAAGCATGGCTTAATGTCTGCATTTATAAATAAAGTTTTTTTGGAACACAGTCATGTTCTTTTGTTTGCACATCTATGGCGGCTTTTGTGCTACACTGTAGCATTGTATAGCTATGACGCTATGACCATATGGCACCCAAAGACAAAAATATTTACTTTCTAGCCATTTATAGACAGTTTGTTGGTTTCTGCTGTAGCACAGGTGAGATCAAAGCAGAATAAAAGGCCAGGTCGCTGCTAACTGGGGAAATGAGTCCTAGAGACCAAACCATGTAAAGGTGTTTATAAAAGTGGAAACCCCATACATTCCTTTTTGTAGGTGGTGATTTGCAATTAAGCTGCTTCTCAACTGGGCAACTACATGCAGTGTGTTTTAGGATGAGCAGCAGAAGAGATTTATTTGTTTAACAATAGTTAATGCAGATTTGCATCAATCTAATGGTTCTTGATGCATCGAGAACCTGAGAAGTTTTAGCTACCAGGGAAATAAACTAATTTCATCTTCCCACAGAACTCATGTTTCACAAGGTTGAAAGTCACAAATACATGCTTTAAGTGCTGGAAGCATATGTGAGCATACATCAGTGTGAGGAAGAAGAATGCAAATCCCAGACAACGTATTAGGTCATGCAGGTT
This sequence comes from Carlito syrichta, assembly GCF_000164805.1. Lineage (NCBI taxonomy): Eukaryota > Metazoa > Chordata > Mammalia > Primates > Tarsiidae > Carlito > Carlito syrichta. Next base: position 529,878 of record NW_007249774.1, read on the forward strand.
CTATTTAAGGTAGGTCTAGCCCCAGACACTGAGGAGAGAAGAGCGAAACAAGCCTTGCAGATGTAGGGTGTGGGGGTTCTTCCAGACCAGCAAACTCAGAGGCATGAAATATAAAGCTATTGCATGTTATTATTATTGTTGCATATTATTATTGTTATTATTATTGACATGTATAACTATTATGCATGTTATATTAGAGAAATAGGATTGGTGTCATTACAGCACATTGCCCAGGAGAGAGCATGATAGTGGTTCAGATTTACATTGGCCAAGTGAATAAACAATGAGGTTTATGTTTCATTTAAAGAGTGACAAAAGCCTTTGGAGTTTGTGTTTAAAAGGGTCAGTCTGGCTGAGTTTGGAGAATTGACTATATGAATCAATGTAACCCATCTACAGAATAATAGAAGATTTCTGAATCATGAGTTGAATTTATACATTTTTTTCCTGAGCATTGGCTATGATCCCAGCACACTTTTCTACCATGGCTTAATAGACTTTCCAGTGGAAAGAAGGTTGCTCACAAGCTCCTCACAAGAAGTAAAAACCCGACAATCTACAATGCCCTAACCTTATTTGATCTCATCAGATAACTACAATTGCAAGGCAATCAAGTGGCCTGAAATCCAAGGGACAGCAAGGTAAATCTGAGGAAGATATGACATTGGCACTGGCTTACCTGTGGTAGAACACAGGAGTAAGAGGGGTCTACACACAAACTGGTGAGCAGGATTGAGCCTAAATTGTTTAGTGAATTTCTAAAAGCCAGGAGAAGAATATCCCGAGGGTACAGGACCCATGGTGATTGCAGACACAATGGGCATGCACCCATGTGCAGATATCTTTCCATTGACCTCTACCAGGAACTCAGGAGAAAGACTGAGGATGGGAGGTTGGAGAAAGCCCCCCTCAGGGGTGCAGGCTTGTGGAAGTGAAATGGCCACCATGGGTTGGCACAAGGCCTTCCTGAACTCTCCTTCTCTGCAAGGTCTTAAGATGCTGAGGGAGGGGCCACAAACCTGTTGATCTTTGGGAACAGGTGGAAGTTCATTATGACTGGGAGGAAAGAAAAAAGAAGAAGATTTTTACTTCCAGTGCAGTGGCAATAATCCATCGTAGACATCAATCATATGGTCTCTGATAAAGCCCTACCCCCAAACTCAGGAACACGGTCTTTCTAAGACTGAGGGTGGATCAATACAGCAGAGCAGCCCACACCACCGCCCCCCACCCCCATTCCTGGCTAGCAAGCACAGAGAAATGAGCAAGATAAATCTACCAAGAGAAAGAAGAAAGAGCATGGAGGAGACCCATTATGAGGTGCAGGCACCCAGTAAAGTCTAAAATTTAGAATGAAGTAGTATCATTAAGGAAAACCCTCCAGTAAACCAGCCCCCACCTGAAACACAGGTAATGCCAAAGTTACTTGAAACTAGTAACCACAGTAACAACAAAACCCAAATCTAACTCAACTCTTACCTAGATTGGCTCATCTCCCCCACCCTCCCAATAGCCTAGGAAAAGGCCCATGCCCACATCCAGATATAGATACTGCTTACATTGTTCTCTACTGTTTGAAACATGACATTTATGAGTAAACAACATTCAAGTGTAAAGCAAAAGATAAGAGACATATATAAAACATTGCCAATAGACAAAACAATTAACTGAAATAGGCTTAAGAATGACTCAGATATTGGAAGTATAAAAGAGATTTAGCATAACCATGATTAATATGTCAAAGGCTTTATTGGAAAAGGGAGACAACATGTAGGAACATATGGTGGATTTGAGTAGGGAGATTAGAAAAAAAATAGAACATATTTTTAAAAAATCCTTGGATAAATTTACCTGTATTCTCCATATATATGAGAGCAAACTCAATTAATGAATTTGAATATAGTTCAATAGAAACTTTCTAAAATAAAACACAAATATAAAAATCAGTAGAACAGAACGTCCCAAAGATGTGGAGCAAGATCAAATGGTCAAACTTAGGAGTAAATTTAATTCTAAAAGGAAAATAGAGAGAGAAAATGGCTCAACATACATGTGTAGAGATATTGACTGATAATCTTCCAGAAATAATTAAGTACATAAAAATAGGGATTTAATAAACCTATAGAACTCCAGCCATAATGAATACCAGAAAAGAAAGAAATATATGAAAAAGAAACAGTTGGACATATTATACTGAAATGCTGAAAACCAAAGAAAAATTAAAAATTGTGAAGGAATTTAAAGAAAAAAAGTGAAACCACATATAGAGGAAATAAAAGAGATAAGAATACAGAAAACTTTTGATTAGAAACTGCAAGCTAGAAGACAACAGAAAAAAAAATTTTTTTAAAGGTGGGGGAAAAATTGTCAACCTAGAATTTTATGCCTAGGAAGATGTCTTTCAATAATAAAGGAGATTTTTTTTCTTACAAAAATGTGGATAATTTATTATCAGCTATGTTGCAGTAAGACAAATGTGCCAGGAAGTTCTTTAGACAAAAGAATTATGATACAGAAACTTGGATCTACAAAAAGAAACAAAATCTTCCAGGAATGGTTAAAATGAATGTTACTATTAAAGAGTCTTTCTTAGTTTGAATCACTCTAAAAGATAATTGACTGTCAAAAATTACAAAAGTAGCAGTTTATTATGGATTTATACCATATGTAAAAGCAAAATGTATGCCAACAGTAACACAAAAGATAGAAGTGAGACATTTGAATTACATAGTTGTAAGATACTTATACAGTATGTGAAGAAGTATAATATTATTGGAAAGTAGTCTCTAATTACTGAATGGTGTGTGTTGTAACTCAAGGTTAACTGCCAAAACTTTTAAAAAGAATGATAAAAGAAAGGCTGTGTGACCTAGCCCTGGACTTATCTCATGTTGCTGTCTTCTTGATGTCTATGATCCAGGTGTACTTGTCTTCTTTTCTGGGAACACAGCCAGTCTGTTTCTAACTTGGGTCTTTGTAGATGCTGTTAGCTTTTTCTGGAACAAGCTTTATTGCTTCTTTACATGCTTAGTGCCTTGTCATAATTCAGATATATGATCACATGTTATCTCATTAGAAATGACTTCCCAGACCATACCTCTAAGAATATCTCATCTAGTCATTTTCTGTACCATTACCCTGTTTTACTTTTTTCATAACACCAACTTTCTGAAATAATCTTGTTAATTTATTAACTTTTGCTCTTTGACTTCCACTACTAGAATGTAAGCTCCAAAGGGGTCAAATGCAAACCTGGCTTGTTTATCTGGTATCTCTAGTGCCTGAATGATTGTGCATAGTAGACACAATCGTTAAGTAAGTCACCAACATATTGAAAGAAAGAATGAGTACTGTGTCAGGTAAATGATAAATGAAGGAAACTAAATAGGGTAGGTTCTGTTCAGGAACCTCATAGAAAAATATGTGATTAATTTTGCAGATAGTGAGGGAAATCAAGGATAAACTTTGTGTTAGACCTTAGAGGATAAATAGAAGTTTGCTTTAACTGAAATGAAAAAGGAATATATTTCAGGCAAATGGGGTGCCATAAATAAAGACATAGCAACATGAAACTCAATGGTGTGTCTTGGTGTAAGGGGATTACAAGGGGCCCTGTTAAATACAATTCGCACCAAACAAAGGGGGAGTTTGGGTAAGCCTGGGTTGGGGTGATCGCGAGAGAGCTTGCCTATCTTATAGAGGAATTTTGACCTTGTCTTGCAGACACTGGGAATCATAGAGATTTTTGATCTGGGATATAACATGATATGATCAGCATTAAAAAGACAATGCTATGACTATTGCAGAGAAGAGACTAACAGATGATGAGCACATGACGTTTTAGGAGCCTCCTACAACACTGAGGGTTAAAGATGCTGAGTCAGTGAGTAAAAGAAGGGTGAGGAGAAATGGAATTGAGGGATTGAGGAGGCGTAATCTATACGGCTTGTTGACTCATAGGATGTGGGTGAGGAAGAGTGAAATGTCAAAGATTTCTCTGAAGACTCAAACTGGAAATATGAGTGCAGCTGCAGTACCACTTTGGATATCAATAGAAAATCTTTTTGGAAGAGGAAGGAGGAGAATGAATTTGAGTTTCTACAGATGCTTTGGAGCTTTCTATGAGAGGGCCAGATAGAGGAGGTCAGTTAGTTAGAAATAAGTGTTTGGAATTAAAAAGACATATTCTCTAAGGTTTAAATATGACAATTGGTAAAATAGGAAAGCTTCTGTCATTGTTATAAGATTGGAGGAGAGAAACCAAGGAGATATAGAAAGAGTATAGAATAATATTTGCAGTTTTGTATTTCCTCTAAACTATTAATAACTGGATTTCTTAATTTCCCTCTAGCCTGTGATACGTTAATGGATCATTCCTTGCTTTTTGAATAAAGATGTAGGAAAGCAAATATGCAAATGTGTCCACATGTAAGTTAATATTTTCTAAAGGAGGTCGAATTACTTTATTAAATAAATTATTCCTTTTCTGCAGGTTGCTATAGTTGCCTCTTGCTTTCAAATATTGTTCATACTGTATCTATTGCAATGTCTTTTCTCCAGTGGGTGCTCAATAAATGTTAGATGATAATAATTATATGCATCATTGAAACAGCAGTGCATGGAAAACCAGCAGCTATTGAATTCCATAATGTCAAAGTTTTAGAATAATAAAAAAAATTCTTCCTTTATATTATAGCATTGGATCAGAAACACAGGTTTCAAACTGAATAATAAAAGCAATTTACTATTATGAAGGCAAGAAGAAAAATAACATTTATTGAACACTTCCTATATGCCTTGCATTGTGTTGCTATAGATAGATAAATATCCTGAAATCGATACAGAGATGTAAAGCATATCCCACAGTGTCAGCTGATTTTTTCTAAATGATGGAACTGTGTTTATCTCTTTCATTTGGTAAACTGTATTTACTTTTTCAAAAGTTTTTAGTGAACACATATTGTTCTCTCTCTCTCTCTCTCTCTCTCTGCCTATCTACCCATCTTTTATCTCTCTGGCTATTATCTATCTATCTATCTATCTATCTATCTATCTATCTATCTATCTGTCATGTATCTATCATCATCCACAGTACAAGGGGCTTTAATCAGATTCTGCATCAACATATTCCAGCACGTTCTACTTCTTGATTTTGTTCTTGAACATAATGGGAACTGTTCTATTACAAAGGGAGACATCCCCCCCAAAAAACAGAATTATATTTTAGAGGATGGGCACCTTGTTATACAGGCTTCCCCTGCTAGGTTAGTGTTCCAGGAACCCATCAGTATACCAGCTAACATAGTTGTGAGAAGCTGAGTTCAGCTTCAGTGAATTTTTTTGGAGATTCTTTCAATGCATTTGCCCATTTCATTATGGGTGATTTATGAACACACCTGCCCACCCCCTCACTGAGTGTTCAGCAGTTTTTGACTGAAAACAGCATGACTCCCATGCCCCGCCTTTCTTATTTACCAGATCTCACCCAGAGTGATTTTTTGTGTGTGTGTTTCCTGATGAAGAAAGTCCTCAAAAGGAAATATTTTGCTGATGTGGAAGAGGCAAAACAAAAATGGCAGAAGCCCTGAAAGGCATCAAAGCTGACAAGTTCAAAAACTCTTTTGAGCAGTGGAAAAATCATCTCAATAGGTGTATTACATCAAATAAAGAGTACTTTGAAGGTTACTGAAGTTTAGACATGCAAGAATAAATGCACAATTTTTTATAAATAAATTTCAGTTTCTTGCTCCTGCTTGTATATTTATGCTGTGCGCTGCCATCTTGTGATACACACTTCATGTCATTCTTTGTCTTGTCTAAGACTTTTTCTTAATGAAGCTATTTTCCTGGAAGAATATCAAATTCAAATACTGAGTTGCTTTTTTTTCTTTTAAAATATATTGGCTATTAAGAATATGACACATACAGAAAGGATTAAAACTTTAAATGTCTGTCTTAGTTATTGGTCACAAAACGAGCACACAGTCCACCACCATCCAGATTGAGAAAGAAAATATTTTTACAGCCCGTAAGTTCCCCTCTTGCCCCACCAAATTACTTTTTCCTCACTCCCAGGGGTAATTTACTCTCTGTCTCTTATGATAACCCTTTTCTTCTTCTACTGTGAATATTATGACTTTGTTTATTTTAATAGTGGATGAAAGGAATATCATTGTCTATATTCTTTTGAGTCTGGCTTCTTTTGCTCAATGTTCCTTTGTGTGATTCACCCATCCATGCTGTTGCACTTGGCCATAGTTCAACCATTTTTATTTTATATATAAATGATATTTCAAGGAAGAGTGAAATAGCAGGGTCTTAATATTGGTGTGGCTTCAAATACTAAACACTTTCACAAGGTAGTTGCTTCAATTTATGCTCCCACCAACAGTGTTCGAGAGTTCCTCTTCCTACATATTCTGACCAACACCTGGTATTGGTAGTTTTTTGAATTTTAGCCATTCTGGTGAGTGTAATGGGTAGCTCATTTTGGTTTTATTTTGCATTTCCTTGACTACTAATAAAGTTGCAACACGTTCATACATGTATTAGCCAGTTGACTATTTTTTTGCAGGGGGAGCCTATTCAATGTTGTTTTCTTTTTGTCTCACATTGACTTTTGCCCACTTTTCTACTAGATTGTCTGTTTAATTGCTAATTTGAGGGAGATTTTGTGTATTCTCTTCTCTTCTGGAAGAGGAGCCCTTTATAGATGTATTATAAATACATTTTTCTGCCTAGTGGTTTTACCTATTTAAGTGTGTCTTATACAGGGAATGATATACTTGGGTTCAGTAAAATCAACTTTTGAATTTTTTATGATTAGTGTTTTTTAAAATTCTGAGGGGTGTTAAAAGTATTTTTCTTACTGATTTCCAAAATTTTAGAAATTCTTAAATCCATCAGTAACCTGTAAGCTCCCACATGGAAATGTTCATCGTTTCAGTGCCAAACCAATGAAAATCTCACATATATTGATTTATGTTTTTTATAACTTCTGTCTTCCTAAAATGTATATAACTAAACTAATCCAACCATTCTGGGGACGTGTTCTCAGGACCTCCTGAAGATGGGTGTTCCTGGGTGTAAGGTCACCCATATTAGCCAGAATAAAGCACTTAAAAATAACTGTTTTTTAAAAAGTAGTATCCTGACTTCTGAAGTCATGAAGATATTCTCCTGTGTATCTTTGAGAAGTTTCATTGTCCTTCCTTTCACATTTAGGTCTATAATCCACTTGAACTAAATTTCAGCATAGTATGATATAGAAATTGTGTTTTCTTTTTGTCTCATATGGACATTGAGACATCAATTGCAATTGATCTACCACTACTTATTTGAGAAGACTTCTCTGCAATGCCACCTTTGTCATAAATCCATTGTTCATATATGTGGGGTTGGTTGTTTTCTGGACTCCATATTGTATCTAGAAGCCTAACTTGTCGATCGTTATAGAAGGTTCACTTTTTAAATATTGACCGTTTCTCTCCTCATTACATGTTTACTACTTTCTTGAGTAACTGGAACATGTTTGCAACAGCAACAGCTTTATTAACCTTCTTGTATGTAAATCTCATCATTATTGTCATTTTGGAGTCTGTTTGTATTGACTGACTTCACTCCTGGTCATGGGCCACCTTTTCTGTTCTTTTAGATGTCAAATAATTTTTATTAGTGTTCAGCATTTTATAGTAATACATTTTAAAATAAATATGAGCTATATAATAATCACATGAAGGGATCCCCAAAAAACTAGAATTTATTTGTAAAAAAATACATACTTATTCTTACATTTTAACATCAGTCACCTTCAAAGTACTCTCTATTTGATGCAATACACCTATCGAGATGCTTTTTCTACTGCTCAAAACAGTTTTTGAATTAATCAGTTTTGATGCCTTTTAGTGTTTCTGCCATTTTTGTCAAAAACTGCTGAGCACTCAGCACAGTGTGGGCAGGCTGTATGTGTAAATCATCCATCATGCAATAGATAAATGTGTTGAAAGCATCTCCAGAGAAAAAAAATTTACTGAAACCGAATGCAGCCTCTCACTACAATCCTAGCTGATTTGCTGATGCTGATGGGTTCCTGGATCACTTACTTACCTGTACTAAAAGGGGCCCACCCTCCAAAAATTAATTCCAGTTTTTGTTGGGTCCCCCGTCGTATATGAAATACATAGTAATAATAAGCAATGAAGTATTGCATTATCTAGGCAAAGAGTATACTTAGAGAGTATTCTTAGGTAATTGTAAGTGAATAAAGACTAGTGAGTATAACTTCCGAGTTAACAGACAGAAAACTGGATATTCTACTATAGGCAGGGTAGGAAAATTGACCCTGAGAGATTTTAGCAAGCTGAGCCCTAGGATTGGGGCTCATTGCCTAGAAGTAATAATTTCTAGACTGCAGAACAGGAAAGTGGGACTCAAATAATGTCTTATCATTTTGCTGAGTTGGAGAGACAGAGTTTGTGGGGATGTCACTGGCTAGAAATTGACGAGTGGAAGACCTGAGAGATGGAACTACACACAGAAGAGCTCCAGAAGTCTGCAGAGGGCTCCCCTTGAGCATTTGGCTGAGTTCAAAATGTGTATATGTAGGGTGAAAGGTCACATAATTGAACAAGGAACAACTCCCTGGGTAAGATATATTATTTAAGATTTTATGATGGTAATTTATAGAGTCAATATTGTTTAGGTTTGTCCTCATCTTTGTTGTTTTCTTGCTTTTTATTACTTTCTCTGATCTTCCATCTGAGGTAGATCCCTTCTGCCTGGTGAACAACTTTAGTATTTTTCTTTAGTTCTGGCTTGGTAATGCTGAAACTGCTAAGTTTATATTCGTCTTAAAATGCATTTTTTTCCTTTACATTACTAAATGTTATTTGTGCCTGACAGAATTTCAGCTTGGCAGTTATTTTCTTTTAGTCCTTTTAACACGTATCTATTTAACTATATTTATTTATCTATCTATCTATTTATTTATTGTCTCACTGTCTCGTGCTTTTTCTTCTGCTGAGAAGAAGATTGTCAATTTCCATTCACATTTCTTTTTTAATGGAACAGGCCCCTTTCCTCTGGCAATTTTTGAGAATGTTTAAAATTCACTTTACTTTGGTTTTCAGAAGTTTTACTACAATGTATCTTAGAGAGAGAGAGAGAGAGAAAGAGAGAGAGAGAGAGAGAGAGTGTGTGTGTGTGTGTGTGTGTGTGTGTGTTTCAATTTACTATGTTTAGGTTAATGAAGCTTCTTAGATATGTAACTTTTGTCTTTTATTTGCTTTGAAAAGTTATCTACCTATATAATATTGTTTCTGTTCAATTTTCTCTCTTCTCTCTTCTGGAATTCCAATGACACATATGCCAGTCATTCTCTCAGTATCTGCAATATCTCTGTTCTGTACTTTCCATACTATTTCACTCTATGGTATACTCTTGACATTGACATCTAACCTATCTTCCACTTCACTAATTCTTCCTGCATCTGATTTATGTTAAATTCATCAACCAAGTTCTAAATATTGTTCTTGTATTTTTCTGTTCTGTGATTTTCAAATGATGCTCCAAAAAAATAATTTCAAGTTTCTTTGCAGAAATTATCAGTGACTTCTACTTCCCTGCACATGAACAATAATCACAGTTACTGAAAATTTTTTTTAGATCCAACAACTCTATTTTTTGGATCCCTATTGACTCTTTTCCCATTGTCTGTATTTTCTACATGTTGTCTTTCTATGTCTTGTGTCTGGCTATTTTATGTAATGTGCCAGACATTGTATTTTTACAATTGCTTATAGAAATGACTCAGGGCTGAGCTGATGTTAAGCAATCTGGATTTATCAATGACTGAGGTAATTAAAAGTTGAACTGCAGAGCCTGTAATGTCCTGGCTAGTTCTTGTTCACTCCAATGACCACAGAGAGGGATTTCTTCATGTTAAATATGATTCTCTGCATCTTATTCCAATAATCCATCACTATCTTGTTTGCTTTCTATTGCATTCTTGCAAAAATTTTAATAGATCATATGATTTTTCTACCTATCCTCATTTTGAAAGTTGGTCTTAGTCTACTGTTTTTAAAAAAGGTTCTTTATTTATTCATTTAAAAATGTTTGTTAAGGCTTTCTATGTTCCAGGCACTATGTCACATGCTGGAGGTACTATGGTGAGCCAGAGAGAGAAAGAGTTCTACTCAACATTAATAGACTAGTGTTCCAAGTTTTTAATTACCTGAACTTTGGTCTTATAGCACATTAAAAATGAATCCAGAAAATAGCATCATAGTCTACAGAACTGACTAATTTGACACTGAAGAGTCCTGGAAGGATGTTGAGGTACCTTGCGACCAATACACAGAGAACAGTTCTATCCGTATGATGATCATTTTATGCCATCGAAAGTCAATTGTGTGTCCTTGCCGCCCTGTGCAACAATGCCACATGGTCACCACAATACCTACACCTTGAACAATTCTGTCTTACACACTTAAGGTTTAATTGTGGCAAAAAGAAAGGAAGATGTTGAAAGGACTTATTCAACAGCCATTTAAAATTTAAACACTGTTCATAGTTCTAAAAGCCTCATGGTGTTCTAAAGCAACATTACTGCCTTAGAACACTATTCCCACATGTTTACACTATCTCTTCAAAGGCCCATTAGATCTAAACTCTTTGATGTATGACCAGCTTCTCCAGTGGTGACTTTCTGTTAGCTCACATCTAAATCCAATGGGAAAAAAGACAAATTGGCTCTTTTATCAAACACTTTCAGTATCAACTCACAATGTAATAGGACATTTTCTCCCACTTAAAAGCTACACGATGACTTTATGAGTGGGAGAAAGTGAATAAATATTCAGCCCAGAAACTTGATTAGAAAACAAAACCAGCTCCACACAAGCCGGAGCAGTGAGTGCAATGCTCGTCAAGATGAGTTTTTCTAACCTGACTCTCCCTGGGGATACAGACACAGCTTGTTGGATGAGATATCAGTCACAAAGAATTTACTGCTACTCACCAGTGCTGAAGGAAGGTCTGTGGGCGTGTACATGGCCCTGGGATGCCGCTGACTGTGTTTGGTGAGTAGAGATAGATGTGCTGCTGATACAGGAAGAAGGGTTGTCGTGTAATATCTGAGAGAGTCATCAGGACATAATTTTATGTTGGTAAACACACCTCCAGTTCTCTTTATTTTTTCTTGGGGAAAGCTAAGTATCATAGTCACTGCCATACCTTTTCTTAGGGGTCAGCGTCCCCATGGAGAGGGTGGCAGAGAAGGGTTAGAGGGAGATCCAGTTATTACCTAGTACTTGGATCCCTTCTCCTGGCCTTTCTTTTAGAAGGGGTAGCATACCTCTGAAGCAGCGTTTACTTGCTAAAGAAGATATGAAAGGCAAGAAATAATTGGAAATTTTAACAATAAAGTAATTCCCCTTTCTGGAGGAGAATGGAACATTTTGCTTGCTAAAAAAAAAATCCCCTTTTGAGAAATTCTTTTGTTTCAGTCTGCTTGGTCTGCAATAACCAAGTACTGCAGATCAGGGGCTTAACCAGCAGAAATTTATTTTTCACATGTCCAGAGACTGGACATCCAAGATCAAGGCATCAGCAGGGTTGGTTTCCTGAGAGACCATGAGGGCAGGATCTGTTTTAAACCATTCTCCTTGGCTTATAGAAGGTCATCTTCTTCCTGTGTCCTTCCCTTTGTGTGTGTGTGTGTGTGTGTGTGTGTGTGTTATGTGAATGTATATATATTTTTGACCAATTGGGAAAAAAAATTCCAATAGAAAGATGGGCACGAAATACATGGGTGCTTATAGAAAATGAAATGCAAGTGACCCCTAATTACATAAAGTGATGCTTAATAAAATGCAACTTTAAAAAATATTGAAATGTCACGTTTTCATTGAACATGTGGGCAAAGATCTTACCATTCAAACTTGATCTGCTTTTGTAACAAATTCTTTCATATGTAACCAATGGGAGTATAAATTACTATGACCTCTGTGTTGGACATTTGGTAAAGCCTATCAAAACTACAATTATATAAAGCCTTTGACTTGGATGTAGGAATGCATCAAAGTTCTTAAAGAAATGAGGCAGCTCTATGTGGACTGATAAGAAGCAATCTCCAATATATATTATTTGGAAAAAGAAAGGATAAATCAATTTGTATAAATGTTATCATTTGTGATAAGATGTATACCCAATGTGCGTTTCTGAATATTTCTGAGAACATGCACTGAAATCACTAATTCTAAAAGCCTGTGGGTAAAGGACTTGGAGCCTGGGAGACAGAACAGATGCCATACACTCTTCTTACCTTTCCTTTAAACCACACAAACGCCTCAGTAAAGAAATCTGAAGCATATGACAAAATGTTAATATCTGTTCAGTGGTGGGCACATGGATAATCTGTTCTATTCTGTCATTTTATGCTTATTGGAAACATTTCATAATTAAAATTTAAAAATAAAAATTCACACGCCTTTTTTCTTACTAATTTTTAAAAAGATTCCCACACATGCACACCTAAATTTGCCCACATTTGTTACTATTCCATCTATTTTATTCAGCACTTTAATAGTTGCAGAGGAAAAAAATATAATCCAAACTGGCTTTAACCAAATAAGAAACTTGCTGGTTCATATTTCTGGAATGTTCTGGGGGTCACCTTCAGGTATGGTTGAATCTAGGGACAGGGACCCAAATGCTGTTGTCTTCCTCTGTCTCTGGTTTTGTCTACACCTGCACTTGCTTAGTTCTGGGGCAGGCTGCCCTCTTTGTTGTTGTGTAGATGGGCATGGTAGCTTCAGGCTGACCACCTACTCACTAACTAACCTTTTTGTAAAAAGTAAAACTCTTTCCCAGCAGTTCAGAAAAAGCACTAAGGCTCATTCAGTCATGTGTCCATCCCTGTCCAGTCACCAAATCTGAATGATCAGCTACCAAGGACACCACCTGGGAGTTGGGCTTGTAGCTACCTCTACCCAAACCCAGAACTGTGAGTGGGACATGAACGATTCAGCAAGTGAGAGCTGAGAGCCTGTTATGCCAAGAAGGAAACACGGATGCAGGGGCCAAGCCACAAGAGTCCATTAGGAATCTTTAAGAAATCTCCACTCCCACCCTCCTCCCTGGGCTTGCGGACATAAAGATTCAAAAATATACCCATTGGTTAGTATTCCCAAATTGGACTCTAGCATATTATCCTTTTTTATTAAATTAAAAAAAAAAATAAGCCTACAACACCCAGCATTTTCAGATGAGCTTCCAGCTAAGTACTGTTCAGGCCCAACCCTGCTTGGTTCCCAAGATCAGATGACAAGGAGGTGTGGTTGTCGATGGCATATGACTCCCAGCCTTCCAAGAGGAATTATTGTTCCAGTGTGCCTTTTCACTTTCCAGAAACCAATCAACATTTAGATATTGCTTTGGTTATTTGTTAATTTTTGGTCTTTAATCTGTCCTTTCTTTTTTTGTAGTTCCCACTCATTGTTGTTCTTTCTTTTTATGATAATCATTATTCAGAAACTATGCCACATATCTTGTAGAATATTCCACATTCTGAAACATTTGATTATGTCCATGTTGAGACACTTAATCCTTTATTTTTGGATTTTCTGGGAACCAATAGTAAGTTCTAAAGTTCTGATTAACTTTAAATATTTTGCTACAAGAACACGTCATAGGTGACGCCACTTACTTATTACCGATTATCCTCAGGAGTATATCATAGATGACAGCCACTCAAATAGCTATGCTAAACTTTGCCTCTGGGTTAAGCCTGTGGCCTTAAGATTATCCGTGTAAGTGCGTACTTCTCCCTTTGCAAACAGCAAGCAAAGCGTAGGCATGTACATCAGAATGAGAAGCATTCTTTTCCCAAAAATCTTTTGAATGACTAGCCGTCACTGATTGCCTCTGCTGTCGGGATCAAGGATGTCTTTGGAGATTGTTCAGGGGTGGTTTCTAATTTTCTCATCCCTTTCTTATTTATCTTTGTGACTTTTCTATGTAGTTTTCCTTAATAATTGAGGACAAACTGGTTCTGGGAAAAGAATTCGTTCTTTCCCTTCAGTGACCAATTTTCAGGGCAAGAAGTGGTTCTAGTTGTCACTTTCTTTAGCAGCAAATGAGTTTTGCCTTTCGTTTTCCTTGTCACAATCTGGATTCTCCATCATCTAATGCTAAGATGGAGTTTGGGGTACAGGATGTTTATTAGAGGTCCTCACCTATGATGGAAGGGGGTGGAATTAGGCAGAGGGAGAAACTGAACTACGGTGGAGGCTGAGGAAGGCACAGTGGACCTGAGGGACTCTAAGGAGTGAACATTGCCCTTCATAATTAGGTCTTCACAAATTGCCCCACCTTGGAGGAGTGCTTCAGCCCAGGTGTTTGAAACCAGCCTGAGCAACATAGGGAGACTTCACTTAACAAATAAAAAAAATAACTGTGCATGATGGTGCACGCCTATTGTCCCAGGTATTCGGGAGGCTAAGGCAGTAGAATTACCTGAGTACAGGAGGTTGAGGCTGTGATGAGCCTTGATGGTGCCACTGTACTCCTGCCTGGGTGACAGTGAAACACCCAATTCAAAAAACTAATTAGTTAATTAATTAATCAAAATGGCCGGACCTATGTACCCCTACCTCTCTCAGCTCTTTTTTGCCCCCAAGGGCATTAGCTTGAGAGAGGTGCCTCGCTGGTCTCAAGGAAGAAACTGAGAAGCTGACTGCTGGGTACCTTCTGCTGACCACACGCACTCCCTGCAGCTGGTTTTCAAATCCTTCTATTCAATTTTTTTATTTTAATAACTGTAAGGATACAGACGGTTTTTGGTTACATGGATGCTTTGTATAGTGGCAAAGCAGTCTGGGCTTTAAGGTATCCTCCACTCCAACCTGTGCACATGGTACCTGATAGGTGATTTTTATTTCTACCCCTCCCCCTTCCCACCCTCCTCCTTCCGAATCTCCAATGTCCTTTATGTCATTCTATCTGCCTTGGCAGACCCATAGCTGAGCTCCCACTTGTAAGTGAGAACATGGAGTGTTTGGTTTTCCATTCCTGCCTCACTTCACTTAGGACAATGGCTTCCAATTCCATCCAAGATGCTGCAAAAGACATTATTTTGTTCTTTCTTATGACCGAAGAGTATTCCAGGGAATATATGTATCACATTTTTATTATCCACTGCTCAGTGGGTGGACATTTAGGTTGATTCCACATCCTTGTGATTGAGAATTGTGCTGCCGTGAATGCCCATGTAGGTGTCTGTTTTGTAGAATGACATTTCTTCCTTTGAGGAGATGCCAAGTAATGGATTGGGACTGAATATCTGAATGAGAATCTGGTAAGTGAGTCCATCTTCTCTTCTGCCTCACTCGCTGTCTGGGGCTTTCTGTTTTGTGTTTGCTTTGTTTGTATTTTAATATTTTTATTGGCTCACATATTTACAATTAAAAACTTTTTTTTGTTTGGCGGATGCTTCAGCTTTTCCATATTTAGTCATTAGAATTACCTTTGATGCACTACTGAATGCCTTTAAACCCTATTCCTTTTTAATGGGAAACGATATTTCGAAACCAACATATGAGTTTATGTGCCCCTGTGGTGTTCTTGTTTTTAAATCCTCTCAGTAGATAAATTAAGATATGTGGTGTGTGTGTGTGTCTCTGTGTGTGTGTGTGTGTGTGTGTGTGTGTATGTGCATGTGTTTTAAATCATAGCTTTTTATTGTTATTTTTTGGACAAATTTATCTAGACAAAGCTTATTTTCTTACCATTTAAAATTTTATATGTGTATATATTTGCACTAATAACATTAGCAGTTATTTATTCTAAAAAGTACATTAAATGATGTCAAAATTATGATACACAAATTACTACTAACAATAAAATCACTGAGTGAATTTTAAGATTTCTCTGTAGTTCTTTTCATCCTTCCAATATAACCACCAAGGATTTAGAGTCAGGTTGCTGTTTTCTATGATTACTTGGAATAATTTTTCTTTGTACTATTATATTACGGCTATGCAATAAAATTAGGCCATTTGTTTCAGTTTGTTTTCAGTCTTGGAGTCTGACTATTTTTCCTTTTTTGACTTT